>NW_028227533.1:41696-92125 GCF_978045245.1 Mus caroli | reverse complement strand
AATGAGAAAATTACACTGGTGGACCTGGAATATGTTGAGAAACCCTTTAAAAGTCGAAAAAAGAGAAAGTCACCCTGTAGGACTTGGAATATGATGAGAAAACCTGAAAAAGTCAAAAAATGAGAAAATAACACTGTAGTACCTTGAATATGGTGAGAAAACACTGAAAAAGTCGAAAAATGAGAAAATCACACAGTAGGACCTGGAATATGGTGAGAAACCCTGAAGCAGTCGAAAATTAAGAAAATCAAATTTGTCGTATCTGCAATATGGTGAGAAACCCTGAAAAAGTCAAAAAATGAGAAAAATACACTGAAGGAGCTGGAATATGGTGAGAAACCCTGAAAAAGTCAAAAAATAAGAAATTCACACTTGTAGGACCTGCAATAGGGTGAGAAAAGTCGAAAAATGAGAAAATCACGCAGTAGGACCAGGAATATTGTGAGAAAACGTGAAAAAGTCTAAAAATGAGAAAAATACACTGTAGGAGCTGGAATACGGTGAGAAAACCTGAAAAAGTCGAAAAATGAGAAAATCACACTGTAGGACCTGGAATATGGTGAGAAACCCTGAAAAAGTCAAAAAATGAGAAAATCAAACTGTAGGTCCTGGAATATGGTGAGAAACCCTGAAAAAGTCAAAAATGAGAAAAATCACACTGTAATACATGGAATAAGTGGAGAAACTCTGAAAGAGTCAACAAATTAGAAAAAAAACACTCTAGGACATGGAATAACATGAGAAACCCTGAAAAAGTCAAAAAATGAGAAAATCACACTGTAGGACTTGGAATATGATGAGAAACCCTAAAAAAGTCGAAAAATGAGAAAATCACACTGTAGGACTTGGAATATGGTGAGGAACCCTGAAAAAGTCGAAAAATGAGAAAATCATGCAGTAGGACCTGGAATATGGTGAGAAAACCTGAAAAAGTCTTAAAATGAGAAAATCACACTGTAGGACTTTGAGTAAGATGAGAAACCCTGAAAAAGTCAAAAAATGAGAAAATCACACTATAGGACTTGGAATATGGTGAGAAACCCTGAAAAAGTCAAAAAATGAGCAAATCATGCAGTAGGACCTGGAATATGGTCAGAAACACTGAAAAAGTCTAAAAATTAAAAAATCACACATTAGGACATGGAAAATGGTGAGAATATCTGAAAAAGTCGAAAAATAAGAAATTCATACTTGTAGGACCTACAATATGATGAGAAACACTGAAAAAGTCAAAAAATGAGAAAATTACACTGTAGGACCTGGAATATTTTTGAGAAACCCTGAAAAAGTCCGAAAAGGAGAAAATCACACTCTAGGACTTGGAATAAGATGAAAAAACCTGAAAAAGTCAAAAAATGAGAAAATCATACTGTAGTACCTAGAATATGGTGAGAAACACTGAAAAAGTCTTAACGTGAGAAAATCACACAGTAGGACCTGGAATATGGTGAGAAACCCTTAAATATTTGAAAAATAAGAAAATCAAACTTGTAGTACCTGCAATATGGTGAGAAACCCTGAAAAAGTCGAAAAATGAGAAAATCACACTGTTCGACTTGGAATAAGATGAGAAACCGTGAAAATTTTAAAAAATGAGAAAAATACACTGTAGTAGATGGAACATGGTGAGAAACCCTGCAAAAGTCGAAAAATAAGAAATTCACACTTGTAGGACCTGCAATATGGTGAGAATCCCTGAAAAACTCGAAAAATGAGAAAATCACACTCTAGGACTTGGAATATGATGAGAAACCCTGAAAAAGTCGAAAAATGAGAAAATCACACAGTAGGACCTGCAATATGTTGAGAAACCCTGAAACAGTCGAAAAATAAGAAATTCAAACTTGTAGTACCTGCAATATGGTGAGAAACCCTGAAAAATTCGAAAAATGAGAAAATCACACTGTAGGACTTGGAATAAGATGAGAAATCATGAAAAAGTCAAAAAATGAGAGAAATACACTGTAGGAGCTGGAATATGGTGAGAAACCCCGAAAAAGTCGAAAAATCAGAAAATTACACTTGTAGGACCACCAATATGGTGAGAAACACTGAAAAAGTCGAAAAATGAGAAAAATCACACTGTAGTATATGGATAATGGTGATATAATCTGAAGAAGTCAAAAAATTAGAAAAATCACACTCTAGGACTTGGAATAAGATGAGAAACCCCGAAAAGTCAAAAAATGAGAAAATCACACTGTAGGACTTGGAATATGATGAGAAACCCTGAAAAAGTCAAAAAATGAGAAAATCACACTGTACGACTTGGAATATGGTGAGAAACCTTGAAAAAGTCGAAAAATGAGAAAATCACGCTGTAGGACCAGGAATATTGTGAGAAAACGTGAAAAAGTCTAAAAATGAGAAAAATACACTGTAGGAGCTGGAATATGGTGAGAAAACCTGATAAAGTCGAAAAATAAGAAACTCACACTTGTTTGACCTCCAATATGGTTAGAAACCCTGAAAAAGTCTTAAAATGAGAAAATCACACTGTAGGACCTGGAATATGGTGAGAAACACTGAAAAAGTCAAAAAATGAGAAAATCACACTTTAGGACTTGGAATATGATGAGAAACCCATAAAAGTCAAAAAATGAGAAAATCACGCTGTAGGGTTGGAATATGGTGAGAAAAACTGAAAAAGTCGAAAAAAGAAAAAAATCACGCATTAGGAGCGGCAATTTGGTGAGAAACACTGAAAAAGGCTTAAAATGAGAAAATCACACTGTAGGACCTGGAATATGGTGAGAAACCCTGAAAAAGTAAAAAAATGAGAAAAATCACACTGTAATACATGGAGTAAGTGGAGAAACTCTGAAAGAGTCAACAAATTAGAAAAATAACACTCTAGGACATGGAATAAGATGAGAAACCCTGAAAAAGTCAAAAAATGAGAAAATCACACTGTAGGACTTGGAATATGATGAGAAACCCTAAAAAAGTCGAAAAATGAGAAAATCACACTGTAGGACTTGGAATATGGTGAGGAACCCTGAAAAAGTCGAAAAATAAGAAAATCATGCATTAGGACCTGGAATATGGTGAGAAACCCTGAAAAAGTCTTAAAATGAGAAAATCACACTGTAGGACCTGGAATATGGTGAGAAACCCTGAAAAAGTCAAAAAAAGAGAAAAACACACTCTAGGACTTGGAATATGATGAGAAACCCTGAAAAAGTAAAAAAATGAGAAAATCACACTGTAGGACCTGGAATATGGTGAGAAACCCTGAAAAAGACAAAAAAAGAGAAAAACACACTCTAGGACTTGGAATATGATGAGAAACCCTGAAAAAGTAAAAAAATGAGAAAATCACACTGTAGGACCTGGAATATGGTGAGAAACCCTGAAAAAGTCAAAAAATGAGAAAATCAAACTGTAGGTCCTGGAATAAGGTGAGAAACCCTGAAAAAGTCCAAAACTGAGAAAAATCACACTGTAATACATGGAATAAGTGGAGAAACTCTGAAAGAGTCGACAAATTAGAAAAATAACACTCTAGGACATGGAATAATATGAGAAACCCTGAAAAAGTCAAAAAATGAGAAAATCACACTGTAGGACTTGGAATATGATGAGAAACCTTAAAAGGCGAAAAATGAGAAAATCACACTGTAGGACCTGGAATATGGTGAGAAACCCTGAAAAAGTCAAAAAATGAGAAAATCATGCAGTAGGACCTGGAATATGGTGAGAAACCCTGAAAAAGTCTTAAAATGAGAAAATCACACTGTAGGACCTGGAATATGGTGAGAAACCCTGAAAAAGTCAAAAAAAGAGAAAAACACACTCTAGGACTTGGAATATGATGAGAAACCCTGAAAAAGTAAAAAAATGAGAAAATCACACTGTAGGACCTGGAATATGGTGAGAAACCCTGAAAAAGTCAAAAAAAGAGAAAAACACACTCTAGGACTTGGAATATGATGAGAAACCCTGAAAAAGTAAAAAAATGAGAAAATCACACTGTAGGACCTGGAATATGGTGAGAAACCCTGAAAAAGTCAAAAAATGAGAAAATCAAACTGTAGGTCCTGGAATAAGGTGAGAAACCCTGAAAAAGTCCAAAACTGAGAAAAATCACACTGTAATACATGGAATAAGTGGAGAAACTCTGAAAGAGTCGACAAATTAGAAAAATAACACTCTAGGACATGGAATAATATGAGAAACCCTGAAAAAGTCAAAAAAGGAGAAAATCACACTATAGGACTTGGAATATGATGAGAAACCCTAAAAAGTCGAAAAATGAGAAAATCACACTGTAGGACCTGGAATATGGTGAGAAACCCTGAAAAAGTCAAAAAATGAGAAAATCATGCAGTAGGACCTGGAATATGGTGAGAAACCCTGAAAAAGTCTTAAAATGAGAAAATCACACTGTAGGACCTGGAATATGGTGAGAAACCCTGAAAAAGTCAAAAAAAGAGAAAAACACACTCTAGGACTTGGAATATGATGAGAAAACCTGAAAAAGTAAAAAAATGAGAAAATCACACTGTAGGACCTGGAATATGGTGAGAAACCCTGAAAAAGTCAAAAAAAGAGAAAAACACACTCTAGGACTTGGAATATGATGAGAAACCCTGAAAAAGTAAAAAAATGAGAAAATCACACTGTAGGACCTGGAATATGGTGAGAAACCCTGAAAAAGTCAAAAAATGAGAAAATCAAACTGTAGGTCCTGGAATAAGGTGAGAAACCCTGAAAAAGTCCAAAACTGAGAAAAATCACACTGTACGACTTGGAATATGGTGAGAAACCCTGAAAAAGTCGAAAAATGAGAAAATCATGCAGTAGGACCTGGAATATGGTGAGAAACCCTGAAAAAGTCAAAAATGAGAAAATCACACAGTAGGACCTGCAATATGGTGAGAAACCCTGAAAAAGTTGAAAAATGAGAAAATCACACTGTAGGACTTGGAATAAGATGAGAAACCGTGAAAAAGACAAAAAATGACAAAAATACACTGTAGGAGCTGGAATATGGTGAGAAACCCTGAAAAAGTCCAACAATAAGAAATTCACACTTGTAGGACCTGCAATATGGTGAGAAACCCATAAAAGTCAAAAAAATGAGAAAATCACACTGTAGGACTTGGAGTAAGATGAGAAACCCTGAAAAAGTCAAAAAATGAGAAAATCACCATATAGGACTTGAAATATGGTGAGAAACCCTGAAAAAGTAAAAAATGAGCAAAATATGCAGTAGGACCTGGAATATGGTGAGAAACACTGAAAAAGTCTTAACATGAGAACAATCATACTGTAGGACCTGGAATATGGTCAGAAACACTGAAAATGTCTAACAATGAGAAAATCACACATTAGGACCTGGAATATGGTGATAAACTCTGAAAAAGTCAAAAAAATGAGAAAATTACACTGTAGGACCTGGAATATTTTTTGAGAAACCCTGAAAAAGTCCGAAAAAGAGAAAATCACACTCTAGGACTTGGAATAGGATGAGAAAACCTGAAAAAGTCAAAAAATGAGAAAATCACACTGTAGTACCTAGAATATGGTGAGAAACACTGAAAAAGTCTTAACGTGAGAAAATCACACAGTAGGACCTGGATTATGGTGAGAAACCCTTAAATATTTGAAAAATAAGAAAATCAAACTTGTAGTACCTGCAATATGGTGAGAAACCCTGAAAAAGTCGAAAAATGAGAAAATCACACTGTTCGACTTGGAATAAGATGAGAAACCGTGAAAATTTTAAAAAATGAGAAAAATACACTGTAGTAGATGGAACATGGTGAGAAACCCTGCAAAAGTCGAAAAATAAGAAATTCACACTTGTAGGACCTGTAATATGGTGAGAATCCCTGAAAAACTCGAAAAATGAGAAAATCACACTCTAGGACTTGGAATATGATGAGAAACCCTGAAAAAGTCGATAAATGAGAAAATCAAACAGTAGGACCTGGATTATGGTGAGAAACCCTGAAACAGTCGAAAAATAAGAAATTCAAACTTGTAGTACCTGCAATATGGTGAGAAACCCTGAAAAATTCGAAAAATGAGAAAATCACACTGTAGGACTTGGAATAAGATGAGAAATCATGAAAAAGTCAAAAAATGAGAGAAATACACTGTAGGAGCTGGAATATGGTGAGAAACCCCGAAAAAGTCGAAAAATAAGAAAATTACACTTGTAGGACCACCAATATGGTGAGAAACCCTGAAAAAGTCGAAAAATGAGAAAATCACACACTAGGACCCAGAATATGGTGAGAAACCCTGAAAAAGTTGAAAAATGAGAATATCAAACTGTAGGACCTGGAATATGGTGAGAAACACTGAAAAAGTCAAAAAATGAGAAAATCACACTTTAGGACATGGAATATGATGAGAAACCCTGAAAAAGTAAAAAAATGAGAAAAATCACACTGTAATACATGGAGTAAGTGGAGAAACTCTGAAAGAGTCAACAAATTAGAAAAATAACACTCTAGGACATGGAATAAGATGAGAAACCCTGAAAAAGTCAAAAAATGAGAAAATCACACTGTAGGACTTGGAATATGATGAGAAACCCTAAAAAAGTCGAAAAATGAGAAAATCACACTGTAGGACTTGGAATATGGTGAGAAACCCTGAAAAAGTCGAAAAATGAGAAAATCATGCAGTAGGACCTGGAATATGGTGAGAAACCCTGAAAAAGTCAAAAAATGAGAAAATCACACTGTACGACTTGGAATATGGTGAGAAACCCTGAAAAAGTCGAAAAATGAGAAAATCATGCAGTAGGACCTGGAATATGGTGAGAAACCCTGAAAAAGTCGAAAAATGAGAAAATCACATTGTTCGACTTTGAATAAGATGAGAGACCGTGAAAATTTTAAAAAATGAGAAAAATACACTGTAGTAGCTGGAACATGGTGAGAAACCCTGCAAAAGTCGAAAAATAAGAAATTTACACTTTTAGGACCTGCAATATGGTGAGAATCCCTGAAAAAGTCGAAAAATGAGAAAATCACACTCTAGGAATTGGAATATGATGAGAAACCCTGAAAAAGTCGAAAAATGATAAAATCACACAGTAGGACCTGCAATATGGTGAGAAACCCTGAAACAGTCAAAAAATAAGAAAATCAAACTTGTAGTACCTGCAATATGGTGAGAAAACCTGAAAAAAGAAAGAAAGAAAGAAAGAAAGAAAGAAAGAAAGAAAGAAAGAAAGAAAGAAAGAAAGAAAGAAAGAAAGAAAGAAACCAAGGAGAATAAAAAGTTTTTATAAAAGTTTTATAAAAAGTGTTAAAGTTTTTAAAAATTAAAAAAAAAAATTACCAGTTCACCATCAAGCACACACAGCATTGGCTGTCTTCAGGTGTATCCTTTCAGCCTCCGAAACAAAAAGCAATGGCTGTCTGTCTTCAGGTGTATCCTATTCTCGAGTCTTACTTCCAACCTGAGTGCTGGGCTGAGCTGCCTCATTATGTAATTGTAAACCTTCCTTGGTTTGTCTTTTCCATTTCTAAGACTAACAGGCCTTTTTCTATTTAGAGAATATGCTCATGACTGTCCTTTAGATATAGTAAATATAACTGTTGCTCATAAAACTTGTTTTCTAGGAATTTTTAAAGGGCAATGGCAGAGTTTATTTATAAAAAATATTTTGCATTTATTTATTTGTGTGAGTGATGAAGCTCAGGTCTTCAAACTCGTCAGGAGTTATGATTACCTCCCCTCTCTCTCACCCCCTCTTTCTCCTCTCTCTCAATGATCAATTTTATTTTTAGTGTAAGAATGTTTTGCATGTGTATGCTGTGCCCACAGACTCCAGAACAGAGTATTAGATCCCCTGGAACTGGAGATGGGCCACCATATATATATACTGGTAATTGAGCCCAGGTTCTCTGGAAGAGGAGACAATGCTCTTAATTGTTGAGTCCTCTCTGTAGCCACATCTTTCATTCTTTTTTTTTTTTTGAGTATATGTGAGGCTGTGTTTATATACATCATATGCAGACAATAAGAATGATTTAGATTCTTCAGCATCTGACACACTCTTCTGGAGTGTCTGAACATAGCTACAGCATACTTAAATATAATAAATAAATAAATCTTTAAAAAGAAAAGGAAAAGTAAAAAAGAAAGAACAGGCCTGCCATATGCATGTTCATAGAGGAAAATGGAAGAGACCCCAATCTAACCTCAGCAGGGTGCTTCCTTCTGGATGGTAGCTCACAGTTTCATCCCAGCAAGACAGGCAAATCACTGACTTCAAGGACAGTAAGGTTCAGGACAGCCAAGGTTAGGAAGGAAAAGGGTCTATGTTGAGAATACAAACCGACAAAACAACAACTAGGAAAAAGAAGTGACAATGTAACTTGGGGTAGGGTACCAACAAGAGAAAGCTTTCTGTTACCACTTACAAACACCAGTAGCCTTGCACCCTTCTGCCCAGGTCCCTGCCTTCCTTTCTAGGCATTCTAAGGATGCCAGGGGGTGGGGGAATCCAGATTAACTTTTTTAATATCAAAGACTTGGTCTTCGATGTCTATAGGAAGCCCTTCTCAGTGCCTTTAACTACCACTGAACTTTCAGGGCTGTGACTCAACTGTAACAAGGAACAGGGCTAAGAACCTGCAGCCTTTGAAAACAACTATTTTTTTAATGTGGGGGACACAAATCAGCAGTAGAAGCCCTCAGGTTCAGCCATAATACTTGTTAGGGAAAGAGCCTCAATGTCCGGAGCTGAGGTCTCATGGGTGAACTGCTTCAAGCTCTGAGTATCATTGAAAGAAAGAAAAGATATCATGTGGTTGCTTAATTTATTTATTTTATTATTTCTATTTTTTGTTTTCTTTTGTTTTGTTTTAGAAAAGGCCTCAGTCTGTATATATGGCTGACCTAGGACAGACTACATGTGTTAATTAGGGTTTCACAGCTGAGAAACAGACCATACCTATGTAAGACTTAGAAAACCCAACAGTCAGTGGTGGCTTGAGCTCTTAATGAGAGCACTCTGGAGGCAGAGGCAGTCAGTTCCTGAGTTTGAGGCCAGCCTGGTTAAAGACAGGGATAGGCAGGGCTAGGCAAGGCAGGGCTAGGCTAGGCAAGGGGCTAGGCTAGGCTAGGCAAGAGGCTAGGCTAGGCTAGGCAAGGGGCTAGGCTAGGCTAGGCTAGGCAAGGGGCTAGGCAAGACAGAAAGACAAGTATGGCAGGCCTGGTGGTTTTTCTTTCTTTCTTATCCCTTTAAAAAATGTTTATTTATTTATTTATTTATTTATTTATTTATTTATTTATAAGATATAAGTACACTGTAGCTGTCTTCAGACACTCCAGAAGAGAGTGTCAGATTCTGGAGAATCTAAATCCCTCTTATGGGCCTCATATGATGTACATAAACACAGCCTCACATATACTTCTAAAAATTTAAAGATGTGTGGGGCCACTGAACGGGCTCAACAATTAACAGCATTGTCTCCTCTTCCAGAGAACCTGGGATCAACTACCAGCCACTATATGGTGGCCCATTTCCAGTTCCAGGGGATCAGACAGACAGACAGACAAACAGTCAAGGATGGCAGGCCTGCCTGGTTTTTCTTTCTTTCTTATCCTTTTTAAAAAAATGTTTATTTATTTATTTATATATTTATTATATATAAGTACACTGTAGCTGTCTTCAGAAACTCCAGAAGAGGGTGTCAGATTCTGGAGAATCTAAATCCCTCTTATGGTCTCCATATGATGTACATAAACACAGCCTCACATACATTTCTAAAAATTTAAAGATGTGTGGGGCCACTGAAAGGGCTCAATAATTAACAGCATTGTCTCCTCTTCCAGAGAACCTGGGATGAACTACCAGCAACTATATGGTGGCCCATCTCCAGTTCCAGGGGATCAGACAGAGAGACAGACATACACACAGATAGAGATAAGGATGGAGGCCTGCCTGGTCTTTCTTTCTTTCTTATTCTTTTAAGAAATGTTTATTTATTTATTTATGTATTTATTAGATATGGGAACACTGTAGCTGTCTTCAGACACTCCATTAGAGTGTGTCAGATTCTGGAGAATCTAAATCCCTCTTATGGTCTGCATACAATGTACATAAACACAGCCTCAAATATACTTCTCAAAATTTAAAGATGGATGGGGCCACTGAAATGGCTCAACAATTAACAGCATTGTCTCCTCTTCCAGAGAACCTGTGATCAACTATCAGACACTATTGTGGCCCATCTCCAGTTCCAGAAGATCAGACAGACAGACAGACAGACAGACAGACAGACAGACAGAGATAAGGATGGCAGGCCTGCCTGGTCTTTCTTTTTTTCTTATCATTTTTAAAAAAATGTTTATTTATTTATTTATTTATTTATTTATTTATTTATTTATTTATTTAATAGATATAAGTACACTGTAGCTGTCTTCAGACACTCCAGAAGAGGGTGTAGGATTCTGGAGAATCTAAATCCTCTTATAATCTGAATATGATGTACATAAACACAGCCTCACATATACTTCTAAAAATTTAAAGATGTGTGGGGCCACTGAAAGGGCTCAACAATTAACAGCATTGTCTCCTCTTCCAGAGAACCTGGGATAAACTACCAGCAACTATATGGTGGCCCATCTCCAGTTCCAGGGGATCAGACAGACAGACAGAGATAAGGATGGCAGGCCTGCCTGGTCTTTCTCTCTTTCTTATCTTTGTAAAAAAATGTTTATTTATTTATTTATTTATTTATTTATTTACGTATGTATTTATTAGATATAAGTACACTGTAGCTGTCTTCAGACACTCCAGAAGAGGGTGTCAGATTCTGGAGAATATAAATCCCTCTTATGGTCTGCATATGATGGACATAAACACAGATTCACATACACTTCTAAAAATTTCAAGATGGGTGGGGCCACTCAAAGGGCTCAACAATTAGCAGCATTGTCTCTTCTTCCAGAGAACCTGGGATCAACTACCAGCAACTATATGGTGGCCCATCTCCAGTTCCAGGGGATCAGACAGACAGACAGACAGACAGAGATAAGTAGGGCAGGCCTGCCTGGTCTTTCTTTCTTTCTTATCCTTTTCAAATAATGTTTATTTATTTATATATATATTTATTTATTTATTTATGTATTTATTAGATATAAGTACACTGTAGTTGTCTTCAGACACTCCAGAAGAGGGTGTCAGATTCTGCAGAATCTAAATCCCTCTTATGGTCTGCATATGATGTACATAAACACAGCCTAACATATACTTCTAAAAATTTAAAGATAGGTGGAGCCACTGAAAGGGCTCAACAATTAACAGCATTGTCTCCTCTTCCAGAGAACCTGGGATCAACTAACAGCAACTATATGGTGGCCCATCTCCAGTTCCAAGGGATCAGACAGACAGACAGACAGATTGACAGAGTTAAGAATGGCAGGCCTGCCTGGTCTTTCTTTCTTTCATATCCTTTTAAAAAATGTTTATTTATTTATTTATATGTTTATTAGATATAAGTACACTGTAGCCGTCTTCAGACACTCCAGAAGAAGGTGTCAGATTCTGAAGAATCTAAATCCCTCTTATGGTCTGCATATGATGTACATAAACACAGCCTCACATTTACTTCTTAAAATTTAAAGGTGGGGGGGGGGCACTGAAAGGGCTCAGCAATTAACAGCATTGTCTCCTCTTCCAAAGAACCTGGGATCAACTAGCTGCAACTATATGGTGGCCCATCTCCACTCCCAGGGGATCAGACAGACAGACAGACAGACAAGGATAAGGATGGCAGGCCTGCCTGGTCTTTCTTTCTTTCTTATCCTTTTTAAAAAATGTTTATTTATTTATGTATTTATTAGATATAAGAACACTGTAGCTGTCTTCAGACACTCCAGAAGAGGGTGTCAGATTCTGGAGAATCTAAATCCCTATTATGGTTTGCATATGATGTACATAAACACAGCCTCACATATAGTACTGAAAATTTAAAGACGGGTGGGGCCACTGAAAGCGCTCAACAATTAACAGCATTGTCATCTCTTCCAGAGAACCTGGGATCAACTACCAGCACCTATATGGTGGCCCATCTCCAGTTCCAGGGGATCAGAACGACAGACAGACAGACAGACAGACAGAGAAAAGGATGGCAGGCTGCCTGGTCTTTCTTTCTTTCTTATCTGGTTTAAATAATGTTTACTTATTTACTTATTCATTTATTTATTTATTTATTAGATATAAGTACACTGTTGCTGTCTTCATACACTCCAGAAGAGGGTGTCAGAGGCTGGAGAATCTAAATCCCTCTTATGGTCTGCATATGATGTACATAAACACAGCCTCACATATACTTCTAAATATTTAAAGAAGTGTGGGGCCACTGAAAGGGCTCAACAATTAACAGCATTGTCTCCTCTTCCAGAGAACCTTGGATCAACTACCAGCAACTATATGGTGGTCCATCTCCAGTTCCAGGGGATCACACAGACAGACAGACAGACAGAGATAAGGATGGCAGGCCTGCCTGGTCTTACTTTCTTTCTTATCCTTTTAAAAAAATGTTTATTTATTTATTTATTTATTTATTTATTTATTTATTTATTTATGTATTTATTATATATAAGTACACTGTAGCTGTCTTCAGACACTCCAGTAGAGGGTGTCAGATTCTGGAGAATCTAAATCCTCTTATAATCTGAATATGATGTACATAAACACAGCCTCACATATACTTCTAAATATTTAAAGAAGTGTGGGGCCACTGAAAGGGCTCAACAATTAACAGCATTGTCTCCTCTTCCAGAGAACCTTGGATAAACTACCAGCAACACTATGGTGGCCCATCTCCAGTTCCAGGGGATCAGACAGACAGACAGAGAGACAGAGATAAGGGCGGCAGGCCTGCCTGGTTTTTCTTACTTTCTTATCCTTTTTAAAAAATGTTTATTTATTTATTTATTTATTTATTTATTTATTTATTTATTTATTTATTCATTTGTTTATTTATTTATGTATTTATTAGATATAAGTACACTGTAGCTGTCTTCAGACACTCCAGAAGAGGGTGTCAGATTCTAGAGAATCTAAATCCCTCTTATGGTCTGCATATGATGTACATAAACACAGCCTCACATTTTCTTCTAAAAATTTAAAGATGGGTGGGGCCCCAGAAATGGCTCAACAATTAACAGCATTGCCTCTTCTTCCAGAGAACCTTGGATAAACTACCTGCAACTATATGGTGGCCCATCTCCAGTTCCAGGGGATCAGAACAACAGACAGACAGACAGACAGAGATAAGGATGGCAGGCCTGCCTGGTCTTTCTTTCTTTCTTATCTGGTTTAAATAATGTTTATTTATTTATTTATTTATTTATTTATTTATTTATGTATTTATTAGATATAAGTACACTGTAGCTGACTTCAGACACTCTAGAAGAGGGTGTCATCTTCTGGAGAATCTAAATCCCTCTTATGGTCTGCATATGATGGACATAAACACAGCCTCACATATACTTCTAAAAATTTAAAGATGGGTGGGCCCACTGAAAGGGCTCAAGAATTAACAGCATTGTCTCCTCTTCCAGAGAACGTGGGATCAACTACCAGCAACTATATGGTGGCCCATCTCAAGTTGCAGGGGATCAGACAGACAGACAGACAGACAGAGATATGGTTGGCAGTCCTGCCTGATTTTTCTTTCTTTCTTATCCTTTTTAAAAATGTTTATTTATTTAGTTATTCATTTATTCATTTATTTATTTATGTATTTATTAGACATATGTACACTGTAGCTGTCTTCAGACTCTCCAGAAGAGGGTGTCAGATTCTGGAGAATCTATATCCCTCTTATGGTCTGCATATGATGTACATAAACACAGCCTCACATATACTTCTAAAAATTTAAAGATGGGTGGGGCCACTGAAAGGGCTCAACAATTAACAGCATTGTCTCCTCTTCCAGAGGACCTGGGATCAACTACCAGCAACTATATTGTGGCCCATCTCCAGTTCCAGGGGATCTGACAGACATACATACATACAGACAGACAAGGATTGCAGGACTGCCTGGTTTTTCTTTCTTTCTTATACATTTTAAAAATTTTTATTTATTTATATATGTATTTATTAGATATAAGTACACTGTAGCTGTCTTCAGACACTTCAGAAGAGGGTTTCTTATTCTGGAGAATATAAATCCCTCTTATGGTCTGCATATGATGTACATAAACACAGCCTCACATATACTTCTAAAAATTTAAAGATGTGTGGGGCCACTGAAACGGCTCAACAATTAACAACATTGTCTCCTCTACCAGAGAACCTGGGATCAAATACCAGCAACTATATGGTGGCCCATCTCCAGTTCCAGGGGATCAGGCACACAAAGAGACAGACAGACAAGGGTGGCAGGCCTCCCTGGTTTTTCTTTCTTTCTTATCCTTTTTAAAAAATGTTTATTTATTTATTTATTTATGTATTTATTAGATATAAGTACACTGTAGCTGTCTTCAGACACTCCAGAAGAGGGTGTCAGATTCTGGAGAATATAAATCCCTCTTATGGTCTGCATATGATGGACATAAACACAGCCTCATATTTTCTTCTAAAAATTTAAACATGGGTGGGGCCCCAGAAATGGCTCAACAATTAACAGCATTGCCTCTTCTTCCAGAGAACCTTGGATAAACTACCAGCAACTATATGGTGGCCCATCTCCAGTTCCAGGGTATCATACAGTCAGACAGAGAGACAGAGATAAGAATGGAGACCTGCCTGGTCTTTCTTTCTTTCTTATACTTTTAAAAAAATGTTTATTTATTTATTTATTTATTTATTTATTTACTTATTTATTTATATATATATTTATTAGATATAAGTACACTGTAGCTGTCTTCAGACACTCTAGAAGAGGGTGTCATCTTCTGGAGAATCTAAATCCCTCTTATGGTCTGCATATGATGTACATAAACACAGCCTCACATATACTTCTAAATATTTAAAGATGGGTGGGCCCATTGAAAGGGCTCAACAATTAACACCATTGTCTCCTCTTCCAGAGAACGTGGGATCAACTACCAGCAACTATATGGTGGCCCATTTCAAGTTGCAGGGGATCAGGCAGACAAAGAGACAGACAGACAAGGGTGGGAGGCCTCCCTGGTTTTTCTTTCTTTCTTATCCTTTTTAAAAAATGTTTATTTATTTACTTATGTATTTATTAGATATAAGTACACTCTAGCTGTCTTCAGACACTCCAGAACAGGGTGTCAGATTCTGGAGAATATAAATCCCTCTTATTGTCTGCATATGATGGACATAAACACAGATTCACATACACTTCTAAAAATTTCAAGATGGGTGGGGCCACTGAAAGGGCTCAACAATTAACAGCATTGTCTCTTCTTCCAGATAACCTGGGATCAACTACCAGCAACTATATGGTGGCCCATCTCAAGTTCCAGGGGATCAGACAGACAGACAGACAGACAGAGATAAGGAGGTCAGGCCTGCCTGGTCTTTCTTTCTTTCTTATTCTTTTAAAATAATGTTTATTTATTTATTTATATATTTATTTATTTATTTATGTATTTATTAGATATAAGTACACTGTAGTTGTCTTCAGACACTCCAGAAGAGGGTGTCAGATTCTGGAGAATCTAAATCCCTCTTATGGTCTGCATATGATGTACATAAACACAGCCTAACATATACTTCTAAAAATTTAAAGATAGGTGGAGCCACTGAAAGGGCTCAACAATTAACAGCATTGTCTCCTCTTCCAGAGAACCTGGGATCAACTAACAGCAACTATATGGTGGCCCATCTCCAGTTCCAAGGGATCAGACAGACTGACAAACAGACAGACTGACAGAGATAAGGATGGCAGGCCTGCCTTATCTTTCTTTCTTTCTTATCCTTTTTAAAAAATGTTTATTTATTTATTTATATGTTTATTAGATATAAGTACACTGTAGCCGTCTTCAGACACTCCAGAAGAAGGTGTCAGATTCTGGAGAATCTAAATCCCTCTTATGGTCTGCATATGATGTACATAAACACAGCCTCACATTTACTTCTTAAAATTTAACAGTGGGGGGACCATTGAAAGGACTCAGCAATTAACAGCATTGTCTCCTCTACCAGAGAACCTGGGATCAACTACCAGCACCTATATGGTGGCCCATCACCAGTTGCAGGGGATCAGAACGACAGACAGACAGACAGACAGACAGACAGAGATAAGGATGGCAGGCCTGCCTGGTCTTTCTTTCTTTCTTATCCGGTTTAAATAATGTTTATTTATTTATTTATTTATTTATTTATTTATTTATTTATTTATTTATTTATTTATTATATATAAGTACACTGTAGCTGTCTTCAGACACTCCAGTAGAGGGTGTCAGATTCTGGAGAATCTAAATCCTCTTATAATCTGAATATGATGTACATAAAAAGGCCTCACATATACTTCTAAATATTTAAAGAAGTGTGGGGCCACTGAAAGGGCTCAACAATTAACAGCATTGTCTCCTCTTCCAGAGAACCTTGGATCAACTACCAGCAACTATATGGTGGCCGATCTCCAGTTCCCGGGGATCAGATCGACAGACAGACAGACAGACAGAGATATGGATGGCAGGCCTGCCTGGTCTTTCTTTCTTTCTTATCCTTTTTAAAAAATGTTTATTTATTTATTTATTTATTTATTTATTTATTTATTTATCTATTTATTTATTTGATATAAGTACACTGTAGCTGTCTTCAGACACTCCAGAAGAGGGTGTCAGATTCTGGAGAATCTAAATCCCTCTTATGGTCTGCATATGATGTACATAAACACAGCCTCATATATACTTCTAAATATTTAAAGACGGGTGGCGCCACTGAAAGGGCTCAAAAATTAACAGCATTGTCTCCTCTTCCAGAGCACCTGGGATCAACTACCAGCAACTATTCGTGGCCCATCTCCAGTTCCCAGGTATCAGATTGACAGACAGAAAGACAGACAGAGATATGGATGGCAGGCCTGCCTGGTCTTTCTTTCTGTCTTTTCCTTTTTAAAAAAATATTTATTTATTTATTTATTTATTTATTTATTTATTTATTTATTTATTTATTTTTATGTATTTATTAGATATAAGTACACTGTAGCTGTTCAGACACTCCAGAAGAGGGTGTCAGATTCTGGAGAATCTAAATCCCTCTTTTGGTCTGCATATGATGTACGTAAACACAGCCTCACATATACTTCTAAAAATTTAAAGAAGGGTGGGGCCACTCTAAAAGCTGAACAATTAACAGCATTGTCTCCTCTTCCAGAGTACCTGGGAACAACTACCAGCAACTATATGGTGGCCCATCTCCAGTTCCAGGGTATCAGACAGACAGACAGACAGACAGACAGAGATAAGGGTGGCAGGCCTGCCTGGTCTTTCTTAATTTCTTATCATTTTTAAAAAATGTTTATTTATTTCTTTATTTATTTATTTATTCATTTATTTATTTATGTATTTATTAGATATAAGTACACTGTAGCTGTCTTCAGACACTCCAGAAGAGGGTGTCAGATTCTAGAGAATCTAAATCCCTCTTATGGTCTGCATATGATGTACATAAACACAGCCTCACATTTTCTTCTAAAAATTTAAAGATGGGTGGGGCCCCAGAAATGGCTCAACAATTAACAGCATTGCCTCCTCTTCCAGAGAACCTTGGATAAACTACCAGCAACTATATGGTGGCCCATCTCCAGTTCCAGGGTATCAGACAGTCAGACAGAGAGACAGAGGTAAGGATGGAGGCCTGCCTGGTCTTTCTTTCTTTCTTATACTTTTAAAAAAATGTTTATTTATTTATTTATTTATTTATTTATTTATTAGATATAAGTACACTGTAGCTGTCTTCAGACTCTCCAGAAGAAGGTTTCAGATTCTGGAGAATCTATATCCCTCTTATGGTCTGCATATGATGTACATAAACACAGCCTCACATATACTTCTAAAAATTTAAAGATGGGTGGGGCCACTGAAAGGGCTCAACAATTAACAGCATTGTCTCCTCTTCCAGAGGACCTGGGATCAACTACCAGCAACTATATTGTGGCCCATCTCCAGTTCCAGGGGATCTGACAGACATACATACAGACAGACAGACAAGGATTGCAGGACTGCCTGGTTTTTCTTTCTTTCTTATACATTTTAAAAATTTTTATTTATTTATATATGTATTTATTAGATATAAGTACACTGTAGTTGGCTTCAGACACTCCAGAAGAGGGTGTCATATTCTGGAGAATCTAAATCCCTCTTATGGTCTGCATATGATGTACATAAACCCAGCCTCACATATACTTCTAAAAATTTAAAGGTGTGTGGGGCCACTGAAACGGCTCAACAATTAACAGCATTGTCTCCTCTACCAGAGAACCTGGGATCAAATACCAGCAACTATATGGTGGCCCATCTCCAGTTCTAGGGGATCAGACAGACAGACAGACAGACAGATAAGGATTGCAGGCCTGCCTGGTTTTACTTTCTTTCTTATCCTTTTTAAAAAATGTTTATTTATTTATTTATGTATTTATTATATATAAGTACACTGTAGCTGTCTTCAGACACTCCACAAGAGGGTGACAGATTCTGGAGAATCTAAATCCCTCTTATGGTCTGCATATGATGTACATAAACACAGCCTCACATATACTTCTAAAAATTTAAAGATGTGTGGGGCCACTGAAAGGGCTCAACAATTAACAGCATTGTCTCCTCTAACAGAGAACCTGGGATCAAATACCAGCAACTATATGGTGGCCCATCTCCAGTTCCAGGGGATCAGACAGACAAAGAGACAGACAGACAAGGGTGGCAGGCCTCCCTGGTTTTTCTTTCTTTCTTATCCTATTAAAATAATGTTTATTTATTTATTTTTGTATTTATTAGATATAAGTACACTGTAGCTGTCTTCAGACACTCCAGAAGAGGGTGTCAGATTCTGGAGAATATAAATCCACATTATGGTCTGCATATGATGGACATAAACACAGCCTCATATTTTCTTCTAAAAATTTAAAGATGGGTGGGGCCACTGAAAGGGCTCAACAATTAACAGCATTGTCTCTTCTTCCAGAGAACCTGGGATCAACTACCAGCAACTATATAGTGGCCCATCTCCAGTTCCAGGGGATCAGACAGACAGACAGACAGACAGAGATAAGGAGGGCAGGCCTGCCTGGTTTTTCTTTCTTTCTTATCCTTTTAAAAATGTTTATTTATTTATTTATTTATTTATTTATTTATTTATTTATTTATTTATTTATTATATATAAGTACACTGTAGTTGTCTTCAGACACTCCAGAAGAGGGTGTCAGATTCTGGAGAATCTAAATCCCTCTTATGGTCTGCCTATGATGTACATAAACACAGCCTCACATATACATCTAAAAATTTAAAGATAGGTGGAGCCACTGAAAGGGCTCAACAATTAACAGCATTGTCTCCTCTTCCAGAGAACCTGGGATCAACTACCTGCAACTAAATGTTGGCCCATCTCCACTCCCAGGGGATCAGAGAGACAGACAGACAGACAAGGATAAGGATGGCAGGCCTGCCTGGTCTTTCTTTCTTATTCTTTTTAAAAAATGTTTATTTATTTATGTATTTATTAGATATAAGTACAATGTAGCTGTCTTCAGACACTCCAGAAGAGGGTGTCAGATTCTGGAGAATCTAAATCCCTCTTATGGTCTGCATATGATGTACATAAACACAGCCTCACATATACATCTAAAAATTTAAAGATAGGTGGAGCCACTGAAAGGGCTCAACAATTAACAGCATTGTCTCCTCTTCCAGAGTACCTGGGATCAACTACCAGCAACTATATTGTGGCCCATCTCCAGTTTCAGGGGATCAGACAGACATACATACAGACAGACAGACAAGGATTGCAGGCCTGCCTGGTTTTTCTTTCTTTCTTATACATTTTAAAAATGTTTATTTATTTATTTATTTATTTATTTATTTATTTATTTATTTATTTATTTATGTATGTATGTATTTATTAGATATAAGTACACTGTAGCTGTCTTCAGACACTTCAGAAGAGGGTGTCATATTCTGGAAATCTAAATCCCTCTTATTGTCTGCATATGATGTACATAAACACAGCCTCACATATACTTCTAAATATTTAAAGATGTGTGGGGCCACTGAAACGGCTCAACAATTAACAGCATTGTCTCCTCTAACAGAACCTGGGATCAACTAGCAGCAACTATATGGTGGCCCAACTCCAGTTCCAGGGGATCAGACAAACAGACAGACAGACAGACAGAGATAAGGAGGGCAGGCCTGCCTGGTCCGTCTTTCTTTCTTATCCTTTTAAAAAATGTTTATTTATTTATTTATTTATTTATTTATTTATTTATTTATTTATTTATGTATTTATTGATTTATTAGATATAAGTACACTGTAGTTGTCTTCAGACACTCCACAGGAGGGTGTCAGATTCTCGAGAATCTAAATCCCTCATATGATCTGCATATGATGTACATAAACATAGCCTCACATATACATCTAAAAATTTAAAGATATGTGGAGCCACTGAAAGGGCTCAACAAATAACAGCATTGTCTTCTCTTCCAGAGAACCTAGGAACAACTACCTGCAACTATATGGTGGCCAATCTCCACTCCCAGGGGATCAGAGAGACAGACAGACAGACAAGGATAAGGATGGCAGTCCTGCCTGGTCTTTCTTTCTTATCCTTTTTAAAAAATGTTTATTTATTTATGTATTTATTATATATAAGTACACTGTAGCTGTCTTCAGACACTCCAGAAGAGGGTGTCATATTCTGGAGAATCTAAATCCCTCTTATGGTCTGCATATGATGTACATAAACACAGCCTCACATATACTACTAAAATTTTAACGATGGGTGGGGCCACTGAAAGCGCTCAACAATTAACAGCATTGTGTCCTCTTCCAGAGAACCTTGGATCAACTACCAGCACCTATATGGTGGCTCATCTCCAGTTCCAGGGGATCAGAACGACAGACAGACAGACAGACAGACAGTGATGAGAATGGCAGGCCTGCCTGGTCTTTCTTTCTTTCTTATCTGGTTTAAATAATGTTTATTTCTTTATTTACTTATTTATTTATGTATTTATTAGATATAAGTACACTGTAGTTGTCTTCAGAAACTCCAGAAGAAGGTGTCAGATTCTGATGAATCTAAATCCCTCTTCTGGTCTGCATATGATGTACATAAAAACAGCCTCACATACACTTCTAAAAATTTAAAGATGGGTAGGGCCACTGATAGGGTTCAACAATTAACAGCATTGTCTCCTCTTCCAGAGAACCTGGGAACAACTACCAGCAACTATATGGTAGCCCATCTCCACTTTCAGGGGATCAGACAGACAGACAGACAGACAGACAGACAGACAGAGATAAGGATGGCAGGCCTGCCTGGTCTTACTTTCTTTCTAATCCTTTTAAAAAAATGTTTATTTATTTATTTATTTATTTATTTATTTATTTATTTATTTATGTATTTATTATATATAAATACACTGTAGCTGTCTTCAGACACTCCAGTAGAGGGTGTCAGATTCTGGAGAATCTAAATCCTCTTATAATCTGAATATGATGTACATAAAAAGGCCTCACATATACTTCTAAATATTTAAAGAAGTGTGGGGCCACTGAAAGGGCTCAACAATTAACAGCATTGTCTCCTCTTCCAGAGAACCTTGGATCAACTACCAGCAACTATATGGTGGCCCATCTCCAGTTCCCGGGGATCAGATAGACAGACAGACAGACAGACAGAGATATGGATGGCAGGCCTGCCTGTTCTTTCTTTCTTTCTTATCCTTTTTAAAAAATGTTTAATTAATTATTTATTTATTTATCTATTTATTTATTAGATATAAGTACACTGTAGCTGTCTTCAGACACTCCAGAAGAGGGTGTCAGATTCTGGAGAATCTATATCCCTCTTATGGTCTGCATATGATGTACAAAAACACAGACTCACATTTTCTTCTAAAAATTTAAAGATGGGTGGGGCCCCAAAAATGGCTCAACAATTAACAGCATTGCTTCCTCTTCCAGAGAACCTTGGATAAACTACCAGCAACTATATGGTGGCTCATCTCCAGTTCCAGGGTATCAGACAGTCAGACAGAGAGACAGAGATAAGGATGGAGGCCTGCCTGGACTTTCTTTCTTTCTTATACTTTTAAAAAAATGTTTATTTATTTATTTATTTATTTATTTATTTATTTATTTATTTATTTATTTATTAGATATAAGTACACTATAGCTGTCTTCAGACACTCTAGAAGAGGGTGTCATCTTCTGGAGAATCTAAATCCCTCTTAAGGTCTGTATATGATGTACATAAACACAGGCTTACATATACTTCTAAAAATTTAAAGCTGGGTGGGCCCACTGAAAAGGCTCAAAAATTAACACCATTGTCTCCTCTTCCAGAGAATATGGGATCAACTACCAGCAACTATATGGTGGCCCATCTCAAGTTGCAGGGGATCAGACAGACAGACAGACAGACAAAGATAAGGATGTCAGTTCTGCCTGATTTTTCTTTGTTTCTTATCCTTTTTAAAAATGTTTATTTATTTATTTATTCATTTATTTATTTATTTATTTATTTATTTATTTATTTATTTATTTATTTATTATATATAAGTACACTGTAGCTGTCTTCAGACTCTCCAGAAGAAGGTGTCAGATTCTGGAGAATCTATATCCCTCTTATGGTCTGCATATGATGTACATAAACACAGCCTCACATATACTTCTAAAAATTTAAAGATGGGTGGGGCCACTGAAAGGGCTCAACAATTAACAGCATTGTCTCCTCTTCCAGAGGACCTGGAATCAACTACCAGCAACTATATTGTGGCCCATCTCCAGTTCCAGGGGATCTGACAGTCATACATACAGACAGACAGACAATGATTGCACTACTGCCTGGTTTTTCTTTCATTCTTATACATTTTAAAAATGTTTATTTATTTATATATGTATTTATTAGATATAAGTACACTGTAGCTGTCTTCAGATACTTCAGAAGAGGGCGTCATATTCTAGAGAATCTAAATCCCTCTTATGGTCTGCATATGATGTACATAAACACAGCCTCACATATACTTCTAAAAATTTAAAGATGTGTGGGGCCACTTAAACGGCTCAACAATTAACAGCATTGTCTCCTCTACCAGAGAACCTGGGATCAACTAGCAGCAACTATATGGTGGCCCACCTCCAGTTCCAGGGGATCAGACAGACAGACAGACAGACAAACAAGGATTACAGTCCTGCGTGGTTTTACTTCCTTTCTCATCCTTTTTAAAAAATGTTTATTTATTTATTTATTTATTTATTTATTTATTTATTTATTTTTTTATTTATTTATTTATTAGATATAAGTACACTGTAGTTGTGTTCAGACACTCCAGATGAGGGTGTCAGATCCTGGAGAATCTAAATCCCTCTTATGGTCTGCATATGATGTACATAAACACAGCCTAACATATACTTCTAAAAATTTAAAGATAGGTGGAGTCACTGAAAGGGCTCAACAATTAACAGCATTGTCTCCTCTTCCAGAGAACCTGGGATCAACTAACAGCAACTATATGGTGGCCCATCTCCAGTTCCAAGCGATCAGACAGACTGACAGACAGACAGACTGACAGAGATAAGGATGGAAGGCCTGCCTGGTCTTTCTTTCTTTCTTATCCTTTTTAAAAAATGTTTATTTATTTATTTATATGTTTATTAGATGTAAGTACACTGTAGCCATCTTCAGACACTCCAGAAGAAGTTGTCAGATTCTGGAAAATCTAAATCCCTCTTATGGTCTGTATATGATGTACATAAACACAGCCTCACATTTACTTCTTAAAATTTAAAGGTGGGCGGGCATTGAAAGGGCTCATCAATTAACAGAATTGTCTCCTCCTCCAGAGAACCTGGGATCAACTACCAGCACCTATATGGTGGCCCATCTCCAGTTACAGGGGATCAGAACGACAGACAGACAGACAGACAGACAGAGATAAGGATGGCAGGCCTGCCTGGTCTTTCTTTCTTTCTTATCCGGTTTAAATAATGTTTATTTATTTATTTATTTATTTATTTATTTATTTATTTATTTATTAGATATAAGTACACTATAGCTGTCTTCAGACACTCTAGAAGAGGGTGTCATCTTCTGGAGAATCTAAATCCCTCTTAAGGTCTGTATATGATGTACATAAACACAGGCTTACATATACTTCTAAAAATTTAAAGCTGGGTGGGCCCACTGAAAAGGCTCAAAAATTAACACCATTGTCTCCTCTTCCAGAGAATATGGGATCAACTACCAGCAACTATATGGTGGCCCATCTCAAGTTGCAGGGGATCAGACAGACAGACAGACAGACAAAGATAAGGATGTCAGTTCTGCCTGATTTTTCTTTGTTTCTTATCCTTTTTAAAAATGTTTATTTATTTATTTATTCATTTATTTATTTATTTATTTATTTATTTATTTATTTATTTATTTATTATATATAAGTACACTGTAGCTGTCTTCAGACTCTCCAGAAGAAGGTGTCAGATTCTGGAGAATCTATATCCCTCTTATGGTCTGCATATGATGTACATAAACACAGCCTCACATATACTTCTAAAAATTTAAAGATGGGTGGGGCCACTGAAAGGGCTCAACAATTAACAGCATTGTCTCCTCTTCCAGAGGACCTGGGATCAACTACCAGCAACTATATTGTGGCCCATCTCCAGTTCCAGGGGATCTGACAGTCATACATACAGACAGACAGACAATGATTGCACTACTGCCTGGTTTTTCTTTCATTCTTATACATTTTAAAAATGTTTATTTATTTATATATGTATTTATTAGATATAAGTACACTGTAGCTGTCTTCAGATACTTCAGAAGAGGGCGTCATATTCTAGAGAATCTAAATCCCTCTTATGGTCTGCATATGATGTACATAAACACAGCCTCACATATACTTCTAAAAATTTAAAGATGTGTGGGGCCACTTAAACGGCTCAACAATTAACAGCATTGTCTCCTCTACCAGAGAACCTGGGATCAACTAGCAGCAACTATATGGTGGCCCACCTCCAGTTCCAGGGGATCAGACAGACAGACAGACAGACAAACAAGGATTACAGTCCTGCGTGGTTTTACTTCCTTTCTCATCCTTTTTAAAAAATGTTTATTTATTTATTTATTTATTTATTTATTTATTTATTTATTTATTTTTTTATTTATTAGATATAAGTACACTGTAGTTGTGTTCAGACACTCCAGATGAGGGTGTCAGATCCTGGAGAATCTAAATCCCTCTTATGGTCTGCATATGATGTACATAAACACAGCCTAACATATACTTCTAAAAATTTAAAGATAGGTGGAGTCACTGAAAGGGCTCAACAATTAACAGCATTGTCTCCTCTTCCAGAGAACCTGGGATCAACTAACAGCAACTATATGGTGGCCCATCTCCAGTTCCAAGCGATCAGACAGACTGACAGACAGACAGACTGACAGAGATAAGGATGGAAGGCCTGCCTGGTCTTTCTTTCTTTCTTATCCTTTTTAAAAAATGTTTATTTATTTATTTATATGTTTATTAGATGTAAGTACACTGTAGCCATCTTCAGACACTCCAGAAGAAGTTGTCAGATTCTGGAAAATCTAAATCCCTCTTATGGTCTGTATATGATGTACATAAACACAGCCTCACATTTACTTCTTAAAATTTAAAGGTGGGCGGGCATTGAAAGGGCTCATCAATTAACAGAATTGTCTCCTCCTCCAGAGAACCTGGGATCAACTACCAGCACCTATATGGTGGCCCATCTCCAGTTACAGGGGATCAGAACGACAGACAGACAGACAGACAGACAGAGATAAGGATGGCAGGCCTGCCTGGTCTTTCTTTCTTTCTTATCCGGTTTAAATAATGTTTATTTATTTATTTATTTATTTATTTATTTATTTATTTATTTATGTATTTATGTATTTATTAGATATAAGTACACTGTAGCTGTCTTCAGACACTCCAGAAGAGGGTGTCAGATACTGACGAATCTAAATCCCTCTTCTGGTCTGCATATGATGTACATAAACACAGCCTCAGATACACTTCTAAAAATTTAAAGATGGGTAGGGCCACAAATAGGGGTCAACAATTAACAGCATTGTCTCCTCTTCCAGAGAACCTGGTATCAACTACCAGCAACTATATGGTAGCCCATCTCCAGTTCCAGGGGTTCAGACAGACACACAGACAGACAGACAGAGATAAGGATGGCAGGCCTGCCTGGTCTTACTTTCTTTCTTATCCTTTTTAAAAAATGTTTATTTATTTATTTATTTATTTATGTATTTATTATATATAAGTACACTGTAGCTGTCTTCAGACATTCCAGTAGAGGGTGTCAGATTCTGGAGAATCTAAATCCTCTTATAATCTGAATATGATGTACATAAACACAGCCTCACATATACTTCTAAATATTTAAAGAAGTGTGGGGCCACTGAAAGGGCTCAACAATTAACAGCATTTTCTCCTCTTCCAGATAACCTTGGATCAACTACCAGCAACTATATGGTGGCCCATCTCCAGTTCCAGGGGATCAGACAGACAGACAGACAGACAGAGATAAGGATGGCAGGCCTGCCTGGTCTTACTTTCTTTCTTATCCTTTTAAAAAAATGTTTATTTATTTATTTATTTATTTATTTATTTATTTATTTATTTATTATATATAAGTACACTGTAGCTGTCTTCAAACACTCCAGTAGAGGGTGTCAGTTTCTGGAGAATCTAAATCCTCTTATAATCTGAATATGAAGTACATAAAAAGGCCTCACATATACTTCTAAATATTTAAAGAAGTGTGGGGCCACTGAAAGGGCTCAACAATTAACAGCATTGTCTCCTCTTCCAGAGAACCTTGGATCAACTACCAGCAACTATATGGTGGCCAATCTCCAGTTCCCGGGGATCAGATAGACAGACAGACAGACAGACAGACAGACAGAGATATGGATGGCAGGCCTGCCTGGTCTTACTTTCTTTCTTATCCTTTTTAAAAAATGTTTATTTATTTATTTATTTATTTATTTATCTATTTATTTATTAGATATAAGTACACTGTAGCTGTTCAGACACTCCAGAAGAAGGTGTCAGATTCTGGAGAATCTAAATCCCTCTTATGGTTTGCATATGATGTACATAAACACAGCCTCACATATACTTCTAAAAATTTAAAGAAGGGTGGGGCCACTCTAAAAGCTCAACAATTAACAGCATTGTCTCCTCTACCAGAGAACCTGGGATCAACTACCAGCAACTATATGGTGGCCCATCTCCAGTTCCAGGGGATCAGGCAGACAAAGAGACAGACAGACAAGGGTGGCAGGCCTCCCTGGTTTTTCTTTCTTTCTTATCTTTTAAAAAAATGTTTATTTATTTATTTATGTATTTATTAGATATAAGTACACTCTAGCTGTCTTCAGACATTCCAGAAGACGGTGTCAGATTCTGGAGAATATAAATCCCTCTTATGGTCTGCATATGATGGACATAAACACAGATTCACATACACTTCTAAAAATTTAAGATGGGTGGGGCCACTGAAAGGGCTCAACATTTACCAGCATTGTCTCTTCTTCCAGAGAACCTGGAATCAGCTACCAGCAACTATATGGTGGCCCATCTCCATTTCCAGGGGATCAGACAGACAGACAGACAGACAGACAGAGATAAGGAGGGCAGGCCTGCCTGGTCTTTCTTTCTTTCTTATCCTTTTAAAATAATGTTTTTATTTATTTATTTATTTATTTATTTATTTATTTATTTATTTATTTATTTATTAGATATAAGTACAATGTAGTTGTCTTCAGAAACTCCAGAAGAAGGTGTCAGATTCTGATGAATCTAAATCCCTCTTCTGGTCTGCATATGATGTACATAAACACAGATTCACATACACTTCTAAAAATTTAAAGATGGGTAGGGCCACTGATAGGGTTCAACAATTAACAGCATTGTCTCCTCTTCCAGAGAACCTGGGAACAACTACCAGCAACTATATGGTAGCCCATCTCCACTTCCAGGGGATCAGACAGACAGACAGACAGACAGACAGAGATAAGGATGGCAGGCCTGCCTGGTCTTACTTTCTTTCTAATCCTTTTTAAAAAATGTTTATTTATTTATTTATTTATTTATTTATTTATTTATGTATTTATTATATATAAATACACTGTAGCTGTCTTCAGACACTCCAGTAGAGGGTGTCAGATTCTGGAGAATCTAAATCCTCTTATAATCTGAATATGATGTACATAAAAAGGCCTCACATATACTTCTAAATATTTAAAGAAGTGTGGGGCCACTGAAAGGGCTCAACAATTAACAGCATTGTCTCCTCTTCCAGAGAACCTTGGATCAACTACCAGCAACTATATGGTGGCCCATCTCCAGTTCCCGGGGATCAGATAGACAGACAGACAGACAGACAGAGATATGGATGGCAGGCCTGCCTGTTCTTTCTTTCTTTCTTATCCTTTTTAAAAAATGTTTAATTAATTATTTATTTATTTATCTATTTATTTATTAGATATAAGTACACTGTAGCTGTCTTCAGACACTCCAGAAGAGGGTGTCAGATTCTGGAGAATCTATATCCCTCTTATGGTCTGCATATGATGTACAAAAACACAGACTCACATTTTCTTCTAAAAATTTAAAGATGGGTGGGGCCCCAAAAATGGCTCAACAATTAACAGCATTGCTTCCTCTTCCAGAGAACCTTGGATAAACTACCAGCAACTATATGGTGGCTCATCTCCAGTTCCAGGGTATCAGACAGTCAGACAGAGAGACAGAGATAAGGATGGAGGCCTGCCTGGACTTTCTTTCTTTCTTATACTTTTAAAAAAATGTTTATTTATTTATTTATTTATTTATTTATTTATTTATTTATTTATTTATTAGATATAAGTACACTATAGCTGTCTTCAGACACTCTAGAAGAGGGTGTCATCTTCTGGAGAATCTAAATCCCTCTTAAGGTCTGTATATGATGTACATAAACACAGGCTTACATATACTTCTAAAAATTTAAAGCTGGGTGGGCCCACTGAAAAGGCTCAAAAATTAACACCATTGTCTCCTCTTCCAGAGAATATGGGATCAACTACCAGCAACTATATGGTGGCCCATCTCAAGTTGCAGGGGATCAGACAGACAGACAGACAGACAAAGATAAGGATGTCAGTTCTGCCTGATTTTTCTTTGTTTCTTATCCTTTTTAAAAATGTTTATTTATTTATTTATTCATTTATTTATTTATTTATTTATTTATTTATTTATTATATATAAGTACACTGTAGCTGTCTTCAGACTCTCCAGAAGAAGGTGTCAGATTCTGGAGAATCTATATCCCTCTTATGGTCTGCATATGATGTACATAAACACAGCCTCACATATACTTCTAAAAATTTAAAGATGGGTGGGGCCACTGAAAGGGCTCAACAATTAACAGCATTGTCTCCTCTTCCAGAGGACCTGGGATCAACTACCAGCAACTATATTGTGGCCCATCTCCAGTTCCAGGGGATCTGACAGTCATACATACAGACAGACAGACAATGATTGCACTACTGCCTGGTTTTTCTTTCATTCTTATACATTTTAAAAATGTTTATTTATTTATATATGTATTTATTAGATATAAGTACACTGTAGCTGTCTTCAGATACTTCAGAAGAGGGCGTCATATTCTAGAGAATCTAAATCCCTCTTATGGTCTGCATATGATGTACATAAACACAGCCTCACATATACTTCTAAAAATTTAAAGATGTGTGGGGCCACTGAAACGGCTCAACAATTAACAGCATTGTCTCCTCTACCAGAGAAACTGGGATCAACTAGCAGCAACTATATGGTGGCCCACCTCCAGTTCCAGGGGATCAGACAGACAGACAGACAGACAAACAAGGATTACAGTCCTGCGTGGTTTTACTTCCTTTCTCATCCTTTTTAAAAAATGTTTATTTATTTATTTATATATTTATATATTTATTTATTTATTCATTTATTTATTTATTTATTTATTTATTAGATATAAGTACACTGTAGTTGTGTTCAGACACTCCAGATGAGGGTGTCAGATCCTGGAGAATCTAAATCCCTCTTATGGTCTGCATATGATGTACATAAACACAGCCTAACATATACTTCTAAAAATTTAAAGATAGGTGGAGTCACTGAAAGGGCTCAACAATTAACAGCATTGTCTCCTCTTCCAGAGAACCTGGGATCAACTAACAGCAACTATATGGTGGCCCATCTCCAGTTCCAAGCGATCAGACAGACTGACAGACAGACAGACTGACAGAGATAAGGATGGAAGGCCTGCCTGGTCTTTCTTTCTTTCTTATCCTTTTTAAAAAATGTTTATTTATTTATTTATATGTTTATTAGATGTAAGTACACTGTAGCCATCTTCAGACACTCCAGAAGAAGTTGTCAGATTCTGGAAAATCTAAATCCCTCTTATGGTCTGTATATGATGTACATAAACACAGCCTCACATTTACTTCTTAAAATTTAAAGGTGGGCGGGCATTGAAAGGGCTCATCAATTAACAGAATTGTCTCCTCCTCCAGAGAACCTGGGATCAACTACCAGCACCTATATGGTGGCCCATCTCCAGTTACAGGGGATCAGAACGACAGACAGACAGACAGACAGACAGAGATAAGGATGGCAGGCCTGCCTGGTCTTTCTTTCTTTCTTATCCGGTTTAAATAATGTTTATTTATTTATTTATTTATTTATTTATTTATTTATTTATGTATTTATGTATTTATTAGATATAAGTACACTGTAGCTGTCTTCAGACACTCCAGAAGAGGGTGTCAGATACTGACGAATCTAAATCCCTCTTCTGGTCTGCATATGATGTACATAAACACAGCCTCAGATACACTTCTAAAAATTTAAAGATGGGTAGGGCCACAAATAGGGGTCAACAATTAACAGCATTGTCTCCTCTTCCAGAGAACCTGGTATCAACTACCAGCAACTATATGGTAGCCCATCTCCAGTTCCAGGGGTTCAGACAGACACACAGACAGACAGACAGAGATAAGGATGGCAGGCCTGCCTGGTCTTACTTTCTTTCTTATCCTTTTTAAAAAATGTTTATTTATTTATTTATTTATTTATGTATTTATTATATATAAGTACACTGTAGCTGTCTTCAGACATTCCAGTAGAGGGTGTCAGATTCTGGAGAATCTAAATCCTCTTATAATCTGAATATGATGTACATAAACACAGCCTCACATATACTTCTAAATATTTAAAGAAGTGTGGGGCCACTGAAAGGGCTCAACAATTAACAGCATTTTCTCCTCTTCCAGATAACCTTGGATCAACTACCAGCAACTATATGGTGGCCCATCTCCAGTTCCAGGGGATCAGACAGACAGACAGACAGACAGAGATAAGGATGGCAGGCCTGCCTGGTCTTACTTTCTTTCTTATCCTTTTAAAAAAAATGTTTATTTATTTATTTATTTATTTATTTATTTATTATATATAAGTACACTGTAGCTGTCTTCAAACACTCCAGTAGAGGGTGTCAGTTTCTGGAGAATCTAAATCCTCTTATAATCTGAATATGATGTACATAAAAAGGCCTCACATATACTTCTAAATATTTAAAGAAGTGTGGGGCCACTGAAAGGGCTCAACAATTAACAGCATTGTCTCCTCTTCCAGAGAACCTTGGATCAACTACCAGCAACTATATGGTGGCCAATCTCCAGTTCCCGGGGATCAGATAGACAGACAGACAGACAGACAGACAGACAGACAGACAGACAGACAGAGATATGGATGGCAGGCCTGCCTGGTCTTACTTTCTTTCTTATCCTTTTTAAAAAATGTTTATTTATTTATTTATTTATTTATTTATCTATTTATTTATTAGATATAAGTACACTGTAGCTGTTCAGACACTCCAGAAGAAGGTGTCAGATTCTGGAGAATCTAAATCCCTCTTATGGTTTGCATATGATGTACATAAACACAGCCTCACATATACTTCTAAAAATTTAAAGAAGGGTGGGGCCACTCTAAAAGCTCAACAATTAACAGCATTGTCTCCTCTACCAGAGAACCTGGGATCAACTACCAGCAACTATATGGTGGCCCATCTCCAGTTCCAGGGGATCAGGCAGACAAAGAGACAGACAGACAAGGGTGGCAGGCCTCCCTGGTTTTTCTTTCTTTCTTATCTTTTAAAAAATGTTTATTTATTTATTTATGTATTTATTAGATATAAGTACACTCTAGCTGTCTTCAGACATTCCAGAAGATGGTGTCAGATTCTGGAGAATATAAATCCCTATTATGGTCTGCATATGATGGACATAAACACAGATTCACATACACTTCTAAAAATTTAAGATGGGTGGGGCCACTGAAAGGGCTCAACATTTACCAGCATTGTCTCTTCTTCCAGAGAACCTGGGATCAGCTACCAGCAACTATATGGTGGCCCATCTCCATTTCCAGGGGATCAGACAGACAGACAGACAGACAGACAGAGATAAGGAGGGCAGGCCTGCCTGGTCTTTCTTTCTTTCTTATCCTTTTAAAATAATGTTTTATTTATTTATTTATTTATTTATTTATTTATTTATTTATTTATTAGATATAAGTACAATGTAGTTGTCTTCAGAAACTCCAGAAGAAGGTGTCAGATTCTGATGAATCTAAATCCCTCTTCTGGTCTGCATATGATGTACATAAACACAGATTCACATACACTTCTAAAAATTTAAAGATGGGTAGGGCCACTGATAGGGTTCAACAATTAACAGCATTGTCTCCTCTTCCAGAGAACCTGGGAACAACTACCAGCAACTATATGGTAGCCCATCTCCACTTCCAGGGGATCAGACAGACAGACAGACAGACAGACAGACAGAGATAAGGATGGCAGGCCTGCCTGGTCTTACTTTCTTTCTAATCCTTTTTAAAAAATGTTTATTTATTTATTTATTTATTTATTTATTTATTTATTTATTTATGTATTTATTATATATAAATACACTGTAGCTGTCTTCAGACACTCCAGTAGAGGGTGTCAGATTCTGGAGAATCTAAATCCTCTTATAATCTGAATATGATGTACATAAAAAGGCCTCACATATACTTCTAAATATTTAAAGAAGTGTGGGGCCACTGAAAGGGCTCAACAATTAACAGCATTGTCTCCTCTTCCAGAGAACCTTGGATCAACTACCAGCAACTATATGGTGGCCCATCTCCAGTTCCCGGGGATCAGATAGACAGACAGACAGACAGACTGAGATATGGATGGCAGGCCTGCCTGTTCTTTCTTTCTTTCTTATCCTTTTTAAAAAATGTTTAATTAATTATTTATTTATTTATCTATTTATTTATTAGATATAAGTACACTGTAGCTGTCTTCAGACACTCCAGAAGAGGGTGTCAGATTCTGGAGAATCTATATCCCTCTTATGGTCTGCATATGATGTACAAAAACACAGACTCACATTTTCTTCTAAAAATTTAAAGATGGGTGGGGCCCCAAAAATGGCTCAACAATTAACAGCATTGCTTCCTCTTCCAGAGAACCTTGGATAAACTACCAGCAACTATATGGTGGCTCATCTCCAGTTCCAGGGTATCAGACAGTCAGACAGAGAGACAGAGATAAGGATGGAGGCCTGCCTGGACTTTCTTTCTTTCTTATACTTTTAAAAAAATGTTTATTTATTTATTTATTTATTTATTTATTTATTTATTTATTAGATATAAGTACACTATAGCTGTCTTCAGACACTCTAGAAGAGGGTGTCATCTTCTGGAGAATCTAAATCCCTCTTAAGGTCTGTATATGATGTACATAAACACAGGCTTACATATACTTCTAAAAATTTAAAGCTGGGTGGGCCCACTGAAAAGGCTCAAAAATTAACACCATTGTCTCCTCTTCCAGAGAATATGGGATCAACTACCAGCAACTATATGGTGGCCCATCTCAAGTTGCAGGGGATCAGACAGACAGACAGACAGACAAAGATAAGGATGTCAGTTCTGCCTGATTTTTCTTTGTTTCTTATCCTTTTTAAAAATGTTTATTTATTTATTTATTCATTTATTTATTTATTTATTTATTTATTTATTTATTTATTTATTATATATAAGTACACTGTAGCTGTCTTCAGACTCTCCAGAAGAAGGTGTCAGATTCTGGAGAATCTATATCCCTCTTATGGTCTGCATATGATGTACATAAACACAGCCTCACATATACTTCTAAAAATTTAAAGATGGGTGGGGCCACTGAAAGGGCTCAACAATTAACAGCATTGTCTCCTCTTCCAGAGGACCTGGGATCAACTACCAGCAACTATATTGTGGCCCATCTCCAGTTCCAGGGGATCTGACAGTCATACATACAGACAGACAGACAATGATTGCACTACTGCCTGGTTTTTCTTTCATTCTTATACATTTTAAAAATGTTTATTTATTTATATATGTATTTATTAGATATAAGTACACTGTAGCTGTCTTCAGATACTTCAGAAGAGGGCGTCATATTCTAGAGAATCTAAATCCCTCTTATGGTCTGCATATGATGTACATAAACACAGCCTCACATATACTTCTAAAAATTTAAAGATGTGTGGGGCCACTGAAACGGCTCAACAATTAACAGCATTGTCTCCTCTACCAGAGAAACTGGGATCAACTAGCAGCAACTATATGGTGGCCCACCTCCAGTTCCAGGGGATCATACAGACAGACAGACAGACAAACAAGGATTACAGTCCTGCGTGGTTTTACTTCCTTTCTCATCCTTTTTAAAAAATGTTTATTTATTTATTTATTTATTTATTTATTTATTTATTTATTTATTTATTTATTAGATATAAGTACACTGTAGTTGTGTTCAGACACTCCAGATGAGGGTGTCAGATCCTGGAGAATCTAAATCCCTCTTATGGTCTGCATATGATGTACATAAACACAGCCTAACATATACTTCTAAAAATTTAAAGATAGGTGGAGTCACTGAAAGGGCTCAACAATTAACAGCATTGTCTCCTCTTCCAGAGAACCTGGGATCAACTAACAGCAACTATATGGTGGCCCATCTCCAGTTCCAAGCGATCAGACAGACTGACAGACAGACAGACTGACAGAGATAAGGATGGAAGGCCTGCCTGGTCTTTCTTTCTTTCTTATCCTTTTTAAAAAATGTTTATTTATTTATTTATATGTTTATTAGATGTAAGTACACTGTAGCCATCTTCAGACACTCCAGAAGAAGTTGTCAGATTCTGGAAAATCTAAATCCCTCTTATGGTCTGTATATGATGTACATAAACACAGCCTCACATTTACTTCTTAAAATTTAAAGGTGGGCGGGCATTGAAAGGGCTCATCTATTAACAGAATTGTCTCCTCCTCCAGAGAACCTGGGATCAACTACGAGCACCTATATGGTGGCCCATCTCCAGTTACAGGGGATCAGAACGACAGACAGACAGACAGACAGACAGATATAAGGATGGCAGGCCTGCCTGGTCTTTCTTTCTTTCTTATCCGGTTTAAATAATGTTTATTTATTTATTTATTTATTTATTTATTTATTTATTTATGTATTTATGTATTTATTAGATATAAGTACACTGTAGCTGTCTTCAGACACTCCAGAAGAGGGTGTCAGATACTGACGAATCTAAATCCCTCTTCTGGTCTGCATATGATGTACATAAACACAGCCTCAGATACACTTCTAAAAATTTAAAGATGGGTAGGGCCACAAATAGGGGTCAACAATTAACAGCATTGTCTCCTCTTCCAGAGAACCTGGTATCAACTACCAGCAACTATATGGTAGCCCATCTCCAGTTCCAGGGGTTCAGACAGACACACAGACAGACAGACAGAGATAAGGATGGCAGGCCTGCCTGGTCTTACTTTCTTTCTTATCCTTTTTAAAAAATGTTTATTTATTTATTTATTTATGTATTTATTATATATAAGTACACTGTAGCTGTCTTCAGACATTCCAGTAGAGGGTGTCAGATTCTGGAGAATCTAAATCCTCTTATAATCTGAATATGATGTACATAAACACAGCCTCACATATACTTCTAAATATTTAAAGAAGTGTGGGGCCACTGAAAGGGCTCAACAATTAACAGCATTTTCTCCTCTTCCAGATAACCTTGGATCAACTACCAGCAACTATATGGTGGCCCATCTCCAGTTCCAGGGGATCAGACAGACAGACAGACAGACAGAGATAAGGATGGCAGGCCTGCTTGGTCTTACTTTCTTTCTTATCCTTTTAAAAAAATGTTTATTTATTTATTTATTTATTTATTTATTTATTTATTATATATAAGTACACTGTAGCTGTCTTCAAACACTCCAGTAGAGGGTGTCAGTTTCTGGAGAATCTAAATCCTCTTATAATCTGAATATGATGTACATAAAAAGGCCTCACATATACTTCTAAATATTTAAAGAAGTGTGGGGCCACTGAAAGGGCTCAACAATTAACAGCATTGTCTCCTCTTCCAGAGAACCTTGGATCAACTACCAGCAACTATATGGTGGCCAATCTCCAGTTCCCGGGGATCAGATAGACAGACAGACAGACAGACAGACAGACAGAGATATGGATGGCAGGCCTGCCTGGTCTTACTTTCTTTCTTATCCTTTTTAAAAAATGTTTATTTATTTATTTATTTATTTATTTATCTATTTATTTATTAGATATAAGTACACTGTAGCTGTTCAGACACTCCAGAAGAAGGTGTCAGATTCTGGAGAATCTAAATCCCTCTTATGGTTTGCATATGATGTACATAAACACAGCCTCACATATACTTCTAAAAATTTAAAGAAGGGTGGGGCCACTCTAAAAGCTCAACAATTAACAGCATTGTCTCCTCTACCAGAGAACCTGGGATCAACTACCAGCAACTATATGGTGGCCCATCTCCAGTTCCAGGGGATCAGGCAGACAAAGAGACAGACAGACAAGGGTGGCAGGCCTCCCTGGTTTTTCTTTCTTTCTTATCTTTTAAAAAAATGTTTATTTATTTATTTATGTATTTATTAGATATAAGTACACTCTAGCTGTCTTCAGACATTCCAGAAGACGGTGTCAGATTCTGGAGAATATAAATCCCTCTTATGGTCTGCATATGATGGACATAAACACAGATTCACATACACTTCTAAAAATTTAAGATGGGTGGGGCCACTGAAAGGGCTCAACATTTACCAGCATTGTCTCTTCTTCCAGAGAACCTGGGATCAGCTACCAGCAACTATATGGTGGCCCATCTCCATTTCCAGGGGATCAGACAGACAGACAGACAGACAGACAGAGATAAGGAGGGCAGGCCTGCCTGGTCTTTCTTTCTTTCTTATCCTTTTAAAATAATGTTTTTATTTATTTATTTATTTATTTATTTATTTATTTATTTATTAGATATAAGTACAATGTAGTTGTCTTCAACACTCCAGAAGAGGGTGTCAGATTCTGGAGTATCTAAATCCCTCTTATGGTCTGCATATGATTTACATAAACACAGCCTCACATTTACTTCTTAAAATTTAAAGGTGGGGGTGGCACTGAAAGGGCTCAGCAATTAACAGCATTGTCTCCTCTTCCAGAGAACCTGGGATCAACTACCTGCAACTATATGGTGTCCCATCTCCACTCCCAGGGAATCAGACAGACGGACAGACAGACAAGGATAAGGATGGCAGGCCTGCCTGGTCTTTCTTTCTTTCTTATCCTTTTTAAAAAATGATTATTTATTTATGTATTTATTAGATATAAATACACTGTAGCTGTCTTCAGACACTCCAGAAGAGGGTGTCAGATTCTGGAGAATCTAAATCCCTCTTATAGTCTGCATATGATGTACATAAACACAGACTAACATATACTAGTAAAAATTTAACGATGAGTGGGGCCGCTGAAAGGGCTCAACAATTAACAGCATTCTCTCCTCTTCCAGAGAACCTGGGATCAACTACCAGCACCTATATGGTGGCCCATCTCCAGTTCCAGGGGATCAGAACGACAGACAGACAGACAGACAGACAGAGATAAGGATGGCAGGCCTCCTGGTCTTTCTTTCTTTCTTATCCGGTTTAAATAATGTTTATTTATTTATTTATTTATTTATTTATTTATTTATTTATTTATTTATTAGATATAAGTACACTGTAGCTGTCTTCAGACACTCCAGAAGAGGGTGTCAGGTTCAGATGAATCTAAATCCCTCTTCTGGTCTGCATATGATGTACATAAACACAGCTTCAAGACACTTCTAAAAATTTAAAGATGGGTAGGGCCACTGATAGGGCTCAACAATTAACATCATTGTCTCCTCTTCCAGAGAACCCGGGATCAACTACCAGGAACTATATGGTAGCCCATCTCCAGTTCCAGGGGATCAGACAGACACACAGACAGAAAGACAGACAGAGATAAGGATGGGAGGCCTGCCTGGTCTTACTTTCTTTCTTATCCTTTTTAAAAAATTTTTATTTATTTATTTATTTATTTATTTATTTATTTATTTATTTATTATATATAAGTACACTGTAGCTGTCTTCAGACACTCCAGTAGAGGGTGTCAGATTCTGGAGAATCTAAACCCTCTTATAATCTGAATATGATGTACATAAACACAGCCTCATATATACTTCTAAATATTTAAAGAAGTGTGGGCCCACTGAAAGGGCTCAACAATTAACAGCATTGTCTCCTCTTCCAGAGAACCTTGGATCAACTACCAGCAACTATATGGTGGCCCATCTCCAGTTCCCGGGGATCAGATAGACAGACACACAGACAGACAGAGATATGGATGGCAGGCCTGCCTGGTCTTTCTTTCTTTCTTATCCTTTTTAAAAAAATGTTTATTTATTTATTTATTTATTTATTTATTTATTTATTTATTTATCTATTTATTTATTAGATATAAATACACTGTAGCTGTTCAGACACTCCAGAAGAGGATGTCAGATTCTGGAGAATCTAAATCCCTCTTATGGTCTGCATATGATGGACATAAACACAGCCTCACATATACTTCTAAAAATTTAAAGAAGGGTGGGCCCACTCTAAAAGCTCAACAATTAACAGCATTGTCTCCTCTTCCAGAGTACCTGGGATCAACTACCAGCAACTATATGGTGGCCCATCTCCAGTTCCAGGGGATCAGACAGAAAGACATACAGACAGTGCTAAGGATGGCAGGCCTGCCCTGTCTTTCTTTCTTTCTTATCCTTTTTAAAAAATATTTATTTATTTATTTATTTATTTATTTATTTATTTATGCATTTCTTAGATATGAGTACACTGTAGCTGTCTTCAGACACTCCAGAAGAGGGTGTCAGATTCTGGAGAATCTAAATCCCTCTTATGGTCTGCATATGATGTACATAAACAGAGCCTCACATATACTTCTAAAAATTAAAAGATGGGTGGGCCCACTGAAAGGGCTCAACAATTAACAGCATTGTCTCTTCTTCCAGAGAATGTGGGATCAACTACCAGCAACTATATGGTGGCCCATCTCAAGTTCCAGGGGATAAGACAGACAGACAGACAGACAGAGATAAGGATGGCAGGCCTGCCTGATTTTTCTTTCTTTCTTATACTTTTTAAAAAATGTTTATTTATTTATTTATTTATGTATTTATTAGATATAAGTACACTGTAGCTGTCTTCAGACACTCCAGAAGAGGGTGTCAGATTCTGGAGAATCTAAATCCCTCTTATGGTCTGCATATGATGTACATAAACACAGCCTCACATATACTTCTAAAAATTTAAAGATGGGTGGGGCCACTGAGAGGGATCAACAACTAACAGCATTGTCTCCTCTTCCAGAGGACCTGGGATCAACTACCAGCAACTATATTGTGGCCCATCTCCAGTTCCAGGGGATCAGACAGACATACATACAGACAGACAGACAAGGATTGCAGGCCTGCCTGGTTTTTCTTTCTTTCTTATCCTTTTAAAATAATGTTTGTTTATTTATTTATTTATTTATTTATTTATTTATTTATTTATGTATTTATTAGATATAAGTACACTGTAGTTGTCTTCAGACTCCCCAGAAGAGGGTGTCAGATTCTGGAGAATCTAAATCCCTCTTATGGTCTTCATAATATGTACATAAACACAGCCTAACATATACTTCTAAAAATTTAAAGATAGGTGGAGCCACTGAAAGGGCTCAACAATTAACAGCATTATCTCCTCTTCCAGAGAACCTGGGATCAACTACCAGCAACTATATGCTGGCCCATCTACAGTTCCAGGGGATCAGACACACAGAGAGACAGACAGACACTGTAGGACCCAGAATATGGCAAGAAACCCTGAGAAAGGTGGAAAATTAATAATACACTCTGTAATACCCAGAATATGGCAAGAAACCCTCATAAATGTAGAAAATTAAAAACTCACACTGAAGGAACCCAAATATGGCAAGAAAACCTGAAAAATGTGGAAAATGAGAATAATCACAGTGTAGGAACCAGAATTCCGAAAATACTTGAAAAACGTCGTAAATGAGAAAATCACATTTTAGGATCCACAAATTGGGGAGAAACCCTGAGAAACGTGGAAAATTAAAAATACACTCTGTAGCACTGAGAATATGGCAAGAAACCCTCAACAAAGTAGAAAATTAAAAACTCACACTGAAGGATCCCGAATATGGCCCGAAAACATTAAAAAGGTAGAAAATGAGAATAATCACACTGTATTACCCAGAATTACAAAAACATGAAAAACATCGAAAATGAGAAAATCACACTTGTAGGACCCAAAATACGAAAAAACTTGAAAAACGTGGAAAATGAGAAAATCACACTGCAGAAACGAGAATATGCCGAACAACCATGAAAAACCTGAAAATTAAAAATTCACACTATTGGACACAGAATATGGTGAGAAACCATGAAAAGACTGGACAATTAAAAATTCACACTTCATTACCCAGATATGGAGAGAAATACTGAAAACCGTGGGAAAAAATTCACAATGAAGGACCTGGAATACTGCAAGAGACCCTGAAAAAACATGGAAATGAGAAAATCACACAGTATAACCCAGAATATGACGAAAAAAACTGAAAAAGATAAAATATTAAAATATCACACGGAAGGACCCAGAATATTGCGAAAAACCTGAAAAAGGAGGAAGATAAAAAACTCACACTGAAGGACACAGAATATGGCGAGAAAACCTGAAAAAAGTAGAAAATTAAAAATTCACACTGAAAGACCCCGAATATGGTTTGAAAACCTGAAAAAGGTGGAAAATGAGAATAATCACACTGTAGGACCCAGATTATGCCCATAAACCCTGAAAACGTGTAAAATTAAAAAAACATGCTGTAGGACCCAGAATATGGCGAGAAAACCTGAAAAAAGTAGAAAATTAAAAATTCACACTGAAGGACCCCGAATATGGTGAAAAAACCTGAAAAAGGTGGAAAATGAGAATAATCACACTGTAGGACCCAGATTTTGCCCAAAAACCCTGAAAACGTGGAAAATTAAAAATACATGCTGTAGGACCCAGAATATGGCGAGAAACCCTGAAAAAAGTTCAAAATTACAAACTCACACTGTAGGACCCCAAATATAGCGAGAAACCCTGAAAAAGATGGAAAATGAGAAAATCACATTTCAGGACCCAGAATAGGCCGAGAAAATGTGAAAAACATGAAAATTAAAAATTCACACTAACGGACCCAGAATATGGCGAGAAAAAGTTAATAAAAAAGTAGAAAATTAAAATCTCACAGTGAAGGAGCCCAAACATGGCGAGAAAACCTGAAAAAGGTGGAAAATGAGAAAATCACACTGTAGGATCCAGAATATGGTGAGAAACCCTGAAGAAAGTAGAAAAATACAAACTGACACTGAAGGACCCCAAATATGTGGAGAAAACCTGAAAAAGGTGGAAAATGAGAAAATCACACTGCAGGACCCAGAATATTTCAAGAAACACTGAAAAACGTGAAAATTAAAAATTCACACTGTCGGACACAGAATATGGCGAGAAACCATGAAAAAAAGTGGATAATTAAAATTCACACTGTATTACCCATAATATGGGGAGAAATACTGAAAAACGTGGAAAATTAAAAATCCACACTGAAGGACCTGGAATATGGCAAGAAAACCTGAAAATGTGGAAATGTGAAAATCACAGTGTAGGACCCAGAATATGAAGAAAAAACCTGAAAAACGTGGAAAATGAAAAATACATACTATAGGACACAGTTTATGGCGAGAAACCCTGAAAGAGTAGAAAATTAAAAACTCACACTGAAGGACCCCAAATATGGCAAGAAACCCTGAAAAAAGTAGAAAATTACAAACTGACACTGAAGAACCCCAATTATGGCGAGAAAACCTGAAAAAGGTGGAAAATGAGAAAATCACACTGTAGGACCCAGAATTACGAAAAAACTTGAAAATATCGAAAATGAGAAAATCACACTGTAGGACCCAGAATATGCCAAGAAACCCTGAAAACGTGAAAAATTAAAAATACAACGTTTAGGACCCAGAATACGGCGAGAAACCCTGAAAAAATTAGAAAATTAAAAACTCACACTGAAGGACCCGAAAAATGGCTAGAAAGGCTGAAAAAGGTGGAAAATGAGAAAATCACACTGTAGGACCCAGAATTACGAAAAAAATTGAAAATGTGGAAAATGAGAAAATCACACTGTAGGACCCAGAATATGCCGAGAAACGCTGAAAAAAGTGAAACATTAAATATTCACACTGTCGGACCAAGAATATTACCAAAAAAAAAAAACCTTAAAAACGATGAAAATTAAAAATTTACACTGTGGGACCCAGAATATGGCGAGAAACACTGAAAAATGTGGAAAATTAAATTCACACTGTAGGAACAAGAATATGCCGAGAAAACCTGAAAAAGTTTGAAAATGAAAAAATCACACTGTGGGACTGAGAATATGACGAAAAAAAAAACCTTAAAAACATGGAAAATTAAAAACTCCCACTGAAGAACCTAGAATATGGCAAGAAACCCTGAAAAAGGTGGAAAATGAGAAATTCACACTGTAGGACCCAGAATATGATGAGAAACACTGAAAAATGTTGAAAAATAAAAATTCACACTATAGGACCAGAATATGGAAAAAACCTTGAAAAACGTGGAAAATTAAAAATTCACACTGCAGGACCCAGAATATGCTGAGAAAACCTGAAAAAGGTGAAAATGAGAAAATCACACTGTAGGATGGAGAATTGGGGAAAAAAACTTGAAAAAAGTCAAAAATTGGAAAATCGCACAGTAGGAGCAAGAATATGCCAGAAACCCTGAAAACGTGGAAAATTAAAAATACACGCTGTAGGATTCAGAATATGGCAAGAAACCCTGAAAGAAGTAGAAAATTAAAAATTCACACTGAAGGACCCGGAATATGGCGAGAAAACCTGAAAAATGTGGAAAATGAGAAAAACAATCTGTAGGACATAGAAATGCGAAAAAACTTAAAAAAAGTAGAAAATGAGAAAATCACATTGTAGGACCCAGAATATGCCAAGAAACCCTGAAAAACGAGAAAAAATAAAAATATGCTTTTTGGAGCCAGAATATTGCAAGAAACACAGTAAAAAGTAGAAAATTAAAAACTCACACTGAAAGACCCCGAATATGGCAAAAAACTTGAAAAAGGTGGAAAATGAGTATAATCACACTGTAGGACACAGAATAGCGAAAAAACTTGAAAAACGTGGAAAAGGAGAAAATCACACTGCAGAACCCAGAATATGCCGAGAAACCCTGAAAAACTAGAAAATTAAAAACTCACATTGAAGGACCCCGAATATGGAGAGTTAACCTGAAAAAGGTGGAAAATGAGAAAATCACACTGTAGGACCCCAGAATTACAAAAAAACTTGAAAAACGTGGAAAAGGAGGAAATCACACTGCAAGACCCAGAATATGCCGAGAAACACTGAAAAATGTGAAAATAAAAAATTCACACTGTCAGACACAGAATATGGCAAGAAACCATGAAAGAACTGGAAAATGAGAAAATCACACTGTATTGCCCAGAATATGGCGAGAAATACTGAAAAACGTGGAAAATTAAAAATTCAGACTGAAGGACCTGGAATATGGCAAGAAAACCTGAAAAACGAGGAAATGGGAAAATCACACTGTACAAGCCAGAATATGCAGAGAAACCTTGAAAAACGTGGAAAATTAAAAATACACTCTGTAGGACCCAGAATATGGCGAGAAACCCTGAAGAATGTAGAAAATTAAAAACTCAAATTGAAGGACCCCGAATATGGCGAGAAAACCTGAAAAGGTGGAAAATGAGAAAAGCACACCGTAGGACCCATAATATTACAAAAAACTTGAAAGAAGTGGAAAATTAAAAATTCACAGTGAAGGACCCAGAATATGGCGAGAAAACCTGAAAAACGAGGAAAATTCAAAATTCACACTGTAGGACCCAGAATATGGCTAGAAAACCTGAAAAAGTTGGAAAATGAGAATAATCACACTGTAGGACCAAGATATGCGAAAAAACTTGAAAAATTTCAAAATTGAGAAAATCACACTGTAGGACCCAGAATATGCTGAGAAACACTGAAAAACGTGGAAAATTAAAAATACACGCTGTAGGACCCATAATATGTCGAGAAACCCTGAAAAATTAGAAATGTAAAAACTCACACTGAGGGACCCCAAATATGGCAAGAAAACATGAAAAAGATGAAAAAAGAGAAAATCACACTGTAGGACCCAGAAATATGAAAAAACTTGAAAAATGTGGAAAATGAGAAAATCACACTGCAGAAACCTGAATATGCCGAACAACCATGAAAAACCTGAAAATTAAAAATTCACACAGTCGGACACAGAATATGGTGAGAAACCATGAAAAAAGTGGACAATTAAAAATTCACACTTTATTACCCAGATATGGCGAGAAATACTGAAAACCGTGGAAAAAAATTCACACTGAAGGACCTGGAATACGGCAAGTGACCCTGAAAAACATGGAAATGAGAAAATCACACAGTAGGACCCAGCATATGGCGAGAAAACATGAAAAATGTAGAAAATTAAAAATTCACCCTGAAGGACCCCGAATATTGCAAGAAAACCTGAAAAGGGTGGAAAATGAGAATAATCAATCTGTAGGACCCAGCTTATGCCTAGAAACCCTGAAAACGTGGAAAATTAAAAATACATGCTGTAGGACCCAGAATATGGCCTGTAACCCTGAAAAAAGTTGAAAATAACAAACTCACAATGTAGGACCCCAAATATGGCGAGAAACCCTGCAAAAGGTGGAAAATGAGAAAATCACACTGCAGGATCCAGAATATGCCGAGAAAATGTGAAAAACGTGAAAATTAATAATTCACACTCACGGACCCAGAATATGGCGAGAAACACTTAATAAAAAAGTAGGAAATTAAAAACTCACAGTGAAGGAGCCCAAACATGACCAGAAAAACCTGAAAAAGGTGGAAAATGAGAAAATCACACTGTAGGATCCAGAATATGGCGAGAAATCCTTAAAAAAGTAGAAAAATAAAAACTCACACTGAAGGACCCCAAATATGGCAAGAAAATTCGAAAAAGGTGCAAAATGAGAAAATCACACAGTAGGACCCAGAATTACAAAAAAACTTGAAAAAAGTGGAAAATGAAAAAATCACACTGCAGGACCAAGAATATTTAGAGAAATCCTGAAAAACGTGAAAATTAAAAATTCACACTCCAGGACCTAGAATATGCCGAGAAATCCTGAAAAACGTGAAAATTAAAAATTCACATTATCGGACCCAGAATATGGTTAGAAACCCTGAAAAACGGGAAAATTAAAAATTCAACTGAAGGACCCGGAATATGGCGAGAAACCCTGAAAAAAGTAGAAAACTAAAAATTCACACTGAAGTACCCGGAATATGGCGAGAAAACCTGAAAAGGTGGAAAATGAGAATAATCACAGTGTAGGACCCAGAATTGCACAAAAAAAACTTGAAAAACATCGTAATGAGAAAATCACACTGTAGGACCCAGAATATGGCAAGAAACCCTGAGAAAAGTGGAAAATTAATAATACACTCTGTAGTACCCAGAATATGGCAAGAAACCCTCAAAAAAGTAGAAAATTAAAAACTCACACTGAAGAACCCCAAATATGGCAAGAAAACCTGAAAAATGTGGAAAATGAGAATAATCACAGATTAGGACCCAGAATTGCGAAAATACTTGAAATGTCGTAAATGAGAAAATCACATTTTAGGACCCAGAATATGGCGAGAAACCCTGAGAAACTTAGAAAATTAAAAATACACTCTGTAGCACCGAGAATATGGCAAGAAACCCTCAACAAAGTAGAAAATTAAAAACTCACAATGAAGGACCCCGAATATGGCGAGAAAACCTGAAAGAGGTGGAAAATGAGAATAATCACACTGTAGGACCCAGAATAGCGAAAAAAACATGAAAATCATTGAAAATGAGAAAATCACACTGTAGGACCCAGAATATGGCGAGAAACCCTGAGAAACGTGGAAAATTAAAAATACACTCTGTAGCACCCCAGAATATGGCAAGAAACGCTCAAAAAAGTAGAAAATTAAAAACTCACACTGAAGGACCCTGAATATGCCGAGAAAACATGAAAAAGGTAGAAAATGAGAATATTCACACTATATTACCCAGAATTACAAAAACATGAAAAACATCGAAAATGAGAAAATCACACTGTAGGACCCAGAATATGCCCAGAAACCATGAAAAACGTGGAAAATTAAAAATACACGCTCTAGGACCCAGAATATGGCGAGAAACTTTGAAAAAGAAAATTAAAAATTCACACTGAGGTATCACGATTATGGCGAGAAAACCTGAAAAACGTGGAAAATGAGAATAATCACACTGTAGGACCCAGAATTGCGAAAAAACTTGAAAAACGTCGAAAATGAGAAAATCACACTGTAAGACCCACAATATGACGAAAAAAAACCTGAAAAACGTGGAAAATTAAAAATACACGCTGTAGGACACAGAATATGTCGAGAAACCCTGAAAAATTAGAAAATTAAAACCTCACACTGAAGGACCCTAAATATGGCGAGAGAACCTAAAAAATGTAGAAAATTAAAAATTCACACTAAAGGACCCGGAATATGGCAATAAAACCTGAAAAAAGAGGAAAATTAAAAAGTCACACTGAAGGACCTGGAATATGTGAAGAAAACCTGAAAAACGTGGAAATGAGAAAATCACACTGTAGGAACCAGAATATGACGGAAAAACCTGAAAAACGTGGAAAATTAAAAATTCACACTGAAGTACCCGGCATATGGCGAGAAAAACTGAAAAATGAGGAAAATTCAAAAACACACTGTAGGATCCAAAATATAGGCGAGAAAACCTGAAAAAGGTGGAAAGTGAGAATTATCACAATGTAGGACCCAGACTTGGAAAAAAAAAAAGTGAAAAACGTCGAAAATGAGAAAATCACACTGTAGGACCCAGAGTATGCCGAGAAACCCTGAAAAACGAGGAAAATTAAAAATACACGTTGGAGGACACAGAATATGTAGAGAAACACTGAAAAATTAGAAAGTAAAAAATCACATTGAAGGACCCTAAATATGGCGAGAAAACCTTAAAAAGTTGTAAAATGAGAAAATCACACTGTAGGACGCAGAATTACGAAAAAACTCGAAAAAAGTGGAAAATGAGAAAATCACACTGCAAGACCCAGAATATGCCAGAAACCCTGAAAAATGTAAAAATTAAAAATTCACCCAGAATATGGCGAGAAATACTGAAAAACGTGGAAAATTAAAATATTCACACTGAAGGACCCGGAATATGGCTAGGAAACCTGAAAAATGAGAAAAATTCAAAACTCACACTGTAGGAACCAGAATATGGCGAGAAAACCTGAAATAGGTGGAAAAATAGAAAATCACAATGTAGGACCCAGAATATGAAGTAAAAACTTGAAAAGCGTGGAAAATTAAAAATACACGATGTAGGACACAGAATATGTGGAGAAACCCTGAAAAATAAGAAAATTAAAACCTCACACTGAAGGACCAAAAAAAATGGCGAGAGAACCTGAAAAAAGTAGAAAATTAAAAATTCACACTGAAGGACCCAGAATTGCGAAAAAACTTGAAAAAAGTGGAAAATGAGAAAATCACACTGTAGGACCCAGAATATGCCAAGAAACCCTGAAAACGTGGAAAATTAAAAATACATGCTGTAGGACGCAGAATACAGAGAGAAACCCTGAAAAAACTAGAAAATTACAAATTCACACTGAAGGACACCAAATATGGCTAGAAAACCTGAAAAAGTTGGAAAATGAGAAAATCCCACTGCAGAACCCAGAATATGCAGAGAAACTCTGAAAAACGTGAAAATTAAAAATTCACACTGTCGGACAAAGAATATGGCGAGAAATAATGAAAAACGTGGAAAATTAAAAATTCACACTGAATGACCTGGAATATGTCAAGAAAACCTGAAAAACGTGGAAATGAGAAAATCACACTGTAGGAACCTGAATATGATGGAAAAACCTGAAAATGGTGGAAAATGAGAATAATCACACTGTAGGACCCAGATTTGAAAAAAAAAAATTTGAAAAACGTCGAAAATGTGAATATAATACTCTAGGACCCAGAATATGCCGAGATACCCTGAAAAACGTGGAAAATTAAAAATACACGCTGTAGGACCCAGAATATGGCGAGAAACCCTGAAATATCAGAAAAGTAAAAAATCACACTGAAGGACCCCAAATATGGCGAGAAAACCTGAAAAAGGTTGAAAATGAGAAAATCACACTGTAGGACCCAGAATTGGGAAAAAACCTGAAAAATGTCATAAATGAGAAAAATCACACTGTAGGACCCAGAATATGACGAAAAACCCTGAAAAACTTGGAAAATTAAAAATACACGCTGTAGTAAAAAGAATATCGAGAAACCCTGAATAACGTGAAAATTAACAATTCACACTGTCGGACAAAGAATATGGCGAGAAACCATGAAAAAAGTGGAAAATTAAAAATTCACACTGTATTACGCAAAATATGGAAAGAAATACTGAAAAACGTGAAAATTAAAAATTCACACTGAAGGACCTGGAATATGGCAAGAAAACCTGAAAAACGAGGAAATGAGAAAATCACACTGTAGGTCCCAGAATATGACGAAAAAACCTGAAAAAAGTAGAAAATTGAAAATTCACACTGAAGGACCCAGAATATGTAGAGATAACCTGAAAACGAGGAAAATTAAAAACTCACACTGAGGGACCCAGAATATGGCGAGAAAACCTGAAAAAAGTAGAAAATTAAAAATTCACACTGAAGGACCCCGAATATGGCCAGAAAAACTGAAAAAGGTGGAAAATGACAATAATCAAACTGTAGGACCCAGAATTGCGAAAAAACTTGAAAAGCGTCGAAAATGAGAAAATCACACTGTAGGACCCATAATGTGCCGAGAAACCCTGAAAACGTGGTAAATTAAAAATACACGGTGTAGGACCCTGAATATGGCGAGAAACCCTGAAAAAAGTAGAAAATTAAAAACTCACAGTGAAATACCCCAAGAATTGCGAAAAAATTTGAAAATCGTGGAAAATGAGAAAATCACACTGCTGGACCCAGAATATGCCGATAAACCCTGAAAAACGTGAAAATTAAAAATTCACACTGTCGGACACAGAATATGGCAAGAATCATGAAAAAAGTGGAAAATTAAAAATTCACACTGTATTACCCAGTATATGGCGAGAAATATTGAAAACGTGGAAAATTTAAAAATCACACTGAAGGACCCCTCATATGGCGAGAAAACCTGAAAAACAAGGAAAATTCAAAACTCACACTATAGGACCCAGAATATGGCGAGAAATCCTGAAAAAGATGGAAAATGAGAATAATCACACTACAGAACCCAGATTTGGAAAAAAAAATTGAAAAACGTCGAAAATGAGAAAATCACACTGTAGGACCCAGAATATGTCGAGAAACACTGAAAAATTAGAAAAGTAAAAAATCACACGGAAGGACCCCAAATATGGCGAGAAAACGTGAAAAAGTTGAAAAATGAGAAAATCACACTGAAGGACCCAGAATTACGAAAAAACTTGAAAAACGTGGAAAATGAGACAATCACACTGCAGGACCCAGAATATGATGAAAAAACTTGAAAAACGTGGAAAATTAAA
>NW_028227533.1:0-41596 GCF_978045245.1 Mus caroli | reverse complement strand
TTTCTCGCCATATTCAGGGTCCTACACCGTGTATTTTTAATTTACCACGTTTTCAGGGTTTCTCGGCACATTATGGGTCCTACAGTGTGATTTTCTCATTTTCGACGCTTTTCAAGTTTTTTCGCAATTCTGGGTCCTACAGTGTGATTATTGTCATTTTCCACCTTTTTCAGTTTTTCTGGCCATATTCGGGGTCCTTCAGTGTGAATTTTTAATTTTCTACTTTTTTCAGGTTTTCTCGCCATATTCTGGGTCCCTCAGTGTGAGTTTTTAATTTTCCTCGTTTTTCAGGTTATCTCTACATATTCTGGGTCCTTCAGTGTGAATTTTTAATTTTCTACTTTTTTCAGGTTTTTTCGTCATATTCTGGGACCTACAGTGTGATTTTCTCATTTCCTCGTTTTTCAGGTTTTCTTGCCATATTCCAGGTCCTTCAGTGTGAATTTTTAATTTTCACGTTTTTCAGTATTTCTTTCCATATTTTGCGTAATACAGTGTGAATTTTTAATTTTCCACTTTTTTTCATGGTTTCTCGCCATATTCTTTGTCCGACAGTGTGAATTGTTAATTTTCACGTTATTCAGGGTTTCTCGATATTCTTTTTACTACAGCGTGTATTTTTAATTTTCCAAGTTTTTCAGGGTTTTTCGTCATATTCTGGGTCCTACAGTGTGATTTTTCTCATTTATGACATTTTTCAGGTTTTTTCCCAATTCTGGGTCCTACAGTGTGATTTTCTCATTTTCAACCTTTTTCAGGTTTTCTCGCCATATTTGGGGTCCTTCAGTGTGATTTTTTACTTTTCTGATATTTCAGGGTTTCTCGCCATATTCTGGGTCCTACAGCGTGTATTTTTAATTTTCCACGTTTTTCAGGGTATCTCGGCATATTCTGGGTCCTAGAGTATTATATTCACATTTTCGACGTTTTTCAATTTTTTTTTTCAAATCTGGGTCCTACAGTGTGATTATTCTCATTTTCCACCATTTTCAGGTTTTTCCATCATATTCAGGTTCCTACAGTGTGATTTTCTCATTTCCACGTTTTTCAGGTTTTCTTGACATATTCCAGGTCATTCAGTGTGAATTTTTAATTTTCCACGTTTTTCATTATTTCTCGCCATATTCTTTGTCCGACAGTGTGAATTTTTAATTTTCACGTTTTTCAGAGTTTCTCTGCATATTCTGGGTTCTGCAGTGGGATTTTCTCATTTTCCAACTTTTTCAGGTTTTCTAGCCATATTTGGTGTCCTTCAGTGTGAATTTGTAATTTTCTAGTTTTTTCAGGGTTTCTCTCTGTATTCTGCGTCCTACAGCATGTATTTTTAATTTTCCACGTTTTCAGGGTTTCTTGGCATATTCTGGGTCCTACAGTGTGATTTTCTCATTTTCCACTTTTTTCAAGTTTTTTCGCAATTCTGGGTCCTTCAGTGTGAATTTTTAATTTTCTACTTTTTTCAGGTTCTCTCGCCATTTTTTTTGGTCCTTCAGTGTGATGTTTTAATTTTCTTATTTTTCAGGGTTTCTCGACATATTCTGTGTCCTACATCGTGTATTTTTAATTTTCCACGCTTTTCAAGTTTTTACTTCATATTCTGGGTCCTACATTGTGATTTTCTATTTTTCCACCTATTTCAGGTTTTCTCGCCATATTCTGGTTCCTACAGTGTGAGTTTTGAATTTTTCTCATTTTTCAGGTTTCCTAGCCATATTCCGGGTCCTTCAGTGTGAATATTTTAATTTTCCACGTTTTTCAGTATTTCTCGCCATATTCTGGGTGAATTTTTAATTTTTACATTTTTCAGGGTTTCTGGCATATTCTGGGTCTTGCAGTGTGATTTTCTCATTTTCAACTTTTTTCGAGTTTTTTCGTAATTCTGCGTCCTACAGTGTGATTTTCTCATTTTACAACTTTTTAAGGTTTTCTCGCCATATTTAGGGTCCTTCAATGTGATTTTTTACTTTTCTAATTTTTCAGTGTTTCTCTACATATTCTGTGTCCTCCAACGTGTATTTTTAATTTTCCTCGTTTTTCAGGGTTTCTCGGCATACTCTGGGTCCTACAGTGTGATTTTCTCATTTTCGACGTTTTTCACTTTTTTTTTTCCAAGTCTGGGTCCTACATTGTGATAATTCTCACTTTCCACCTTTTTCAGGTTTTCTCGCCTATATTTTGGATCCTACAGTGTGTTTTTTAATTTTCCTCATTTTTCAGTTTTTCTCGCCATATGCCGGGTACTTCAGTGTGAATTTTTAATTTTCCACGTTTTTCAGGTTTTTCCGTCATATTCTGGTTCCTACAGTGTGATTTTCTCATTTCCACGTTTTTCAGGTTTTCTTCACATATTCCAGGTCCTTCAGTGTGAATTTTTAATTTTCCTCTTTTTTCAGGTTTTATTGCCATATTCCGGGTCCTTTAGTGTGAATTTTTAATTTTCTACTTTTTTTATGTTCTCTCGCCATATTTAGGGTCCTTCAGTGTGAGTTTTTAATTTTCTAATTTTTCAGGGTTTCTTGCCATATTCTGGGTCCTTCAGTGTGAATTTTTAATTTTCCTCTTTTTTCAGGTTTTATTGCCATATTCCGGGTCCTTTAGTGTGAATTTTTAATTTTCTACATTTTTTAGGTTCTCTCGCCATATTTAGGGTCCTTCAGTGTGAGGTTTTAATTTTCTAATTTTTCAGGGTTTCTCGACATATTCTGTGTCCTACAGCGTGTATTTTTAATTTTCCACGTTTTTCAGGTTTTTTTTCGTCATATTGTGGGTCTTACAGTGTGATTTTCTCATTTTCGACGTTTTTCAAGTTTTTTCGCAATTCTGGGTCCTACAGTGTGATTATTCTCATTTTCCACCTTTTTCAGGTTTTCTCGCCATAATCGTGATACCTCAGTGTGAATTTTTAATTTTCTTTTTCAAAGTTTCTCGCCATATTCTGGGTCCTAGAGCGTGTATTTTTAATTTTCCACGTTTTTCATGGTTTCTGGGCATATTCTGGGTCCTACAGTGTGATTTTCTCATTTTCGATGTTTTTCATGTTTTTGTAATTCTGGGTAATATAGTGTGAATATTCTCATTTTCTACCTTTTTCATGTTTTCTCGGCATATTCAGGGTCCTTCAGGGTGAGTTTTTAATTTTCTACTTTTTTGAGCGTTTCTTGCCATATTCTGGGTGCTACAGAGTGTATTTTTAATTTTCCACGTTTCTCAGGGTTTCTCGCCATATTCTGGGTCCTACAGTGTGATTTTCTCATTTTCAATGATTTTCATGTTTTTTTCGCTATTCTGGGTCCTACAGTGTGATTATTCTCATTTTCCACCTCTTTCAGGTTTTCTCGCCATATTCGGGGTCCTTCATTGTGAGTTTTTAATTTTCTACTTTGTTGAGGGTTTCTTGCCATATTCTCGGTGCTACAGAGTGTATTTTTAATTTTCTACGTTTCTCAGGGTTTCTCGCCATATTCTGGGTCCTAAAATGTGATTTTCTCATTTACGACATTTCAAGTATTTTCGCAATTCTGGGTCCTAATCTGTGATTATTCTCATTTTCCACATTTTTCAGGTTTTCTTGCCATATTTGGGGTTCTTCAGTGTGAGTTTTTAATTTTCTACTTTTTTGAGGGTTTCTTGCCATATTCTGGGTACTACAGAGTGTATTATTAATTTTCCACGTTTCTCAGGGTTTCTTGCCATATTCTGGGTCCTACAGTGTGATTTTCTCATTACGATGTTTTTCAAGTTTTTTTTGTGCAATTCTGGGTCCTACACTGTGATTATTCTCATTTTCCACCTTTTCAGGTTTTCTCGCCATATTCCGGGTACTTCAGTGTGAATTTTTAGTTTTCTACTTTTTTCAGGGTTTCTCGCCATATTCCGGGTCCTTCAGTTGAATTTTTAATTTTCCCGTTTTTCAGGGTTTCTAACCATATTCTGGGTCCGATAATGTGAATTTTTAATTTTCACGTTTTTCAGGATTTCTCGGCATATTCTAGGTCCTGGAGTGTGAATTTTTAATTTTCACGTTTTTCAGGATTTCTCTAAATATTCTTGGTCCTGCAGTGTGATTTTTTCATTTTCCACTTTTTTCAAGTTTTTTTGTAATTCTGGGTCCTACTGTGTGATTTTCTCATTTTGCACCTTTTTCGAATTTTCTTGCCATATTTGGGGTCCTTCAGTGTGAGTTTTTATTTTTCTACTTTTTTAAGGATTTCTCGCCATATTCTGGATCCTACAGTGTGATTTTCTCATTTTCCACCTTTTTCAGGTTTTTCTGGTCATGTTTGGGCTCCTTCACTGTGAGTTTTTAATTTCCTACTTTTTTATTAAGTGTTTCTCGCCATATTCTGGGTCCGTGAGTGTGAATTATTAATTTTCACGTTTTTCACATTTTCTCGGCATATTCTGGATCCTGCAGTGTGATTTTCTCATTTTCCACCTTTTGCAGGGTTTCTCGCCATATTTGGGGTCCTACATTGTGAGTTTGTTATTTTCAACTTTTTTCAGGGTTACAGGCCATATTCTGGGTCCTACAGCATGTATTTTTAATTTTCCACGTTTTCAGGGTTTCTAGGCATAAGCTGGGTCCTACAGATTGATTATTCTCATTTTCCACCCTTTTCAGTTTTTCTTGCAATATTCGGGGTCCTTCAGTGTGAATTTTTAATTTTCTACATTTTTCAGGTTTTCTCGCCATATGCTGGGTCCTACTGTGTGATTTTCTCATTTCCATGTTTTTCAGGGTCACTTGCCGTATTCCAGGTCCTTCAGTGTGAATTTTTTTCCACGGTTTTCAGTATTTCTCGCCATATCTGGGTAATAAAGTGTGAATTTTTAATTGTCCACTTTTTTCATGGTTTCTCACCATATTCTGTGTCCGACTGTGTGAATTTTTAATTTTCAGGTTTTTCATGGTTGTTCGGCATATTCTGGTTTCTGCAGTGTGATTTTCTCATTTTCCACATTTTTCAAGTTTTTTCATATTTCTGGGTCCTACAGTGTGATTTTCTCTTTTTTCATCTTTTTCATGTTTTCTTGCCATATTTGGGGTCCCTCAGTGTGAGTTTTTACATTTCTAATTTTTCAGGGTTTCTCGACATATTATGGGTCCTACAGCGTGTATTTTTAATTTTCCACGTTTTTCAGTGTTTCTCAGCATATTCTGGGTCCTACAGTGTGATTTTCTCAATTTTGAAATTTTTCAAGTTTTTTCGCATATCTTGGTCCTACAGTGTGATTATTCTCATTTTCCAACTTTTTCAGGTTTTCTAGCCATATTCTGGGTCCTACAGTGTGAATTTTGAATTTTCCTCGTTTTTCAGGTTTTCTCGCCATATTCTGGGTCCTTCACTGTGAATTTTTAATTTTCCACTTCTTTCAAGTTTTTTGTAATATTATGGGTCCTACGGTGTGCTTTTCTCATTTTCCACCTTTTTCAGGTTTTCTCGCCATATTCGGGGTCCTTCAATGTGAGTTTTTAATTTTCTACATTCTTCAGGGTTTCTCGCCATATTCTGGGTCCTACAGAGTGTATTTTTAATTTTCCACGTTTTTCAAAGTTTCTCTGCATATTCTGGCTCGTACAGTGTGATTTTCCCATTTCCTCGTTTTTCAGGTTTTCTTGCCATATTCCAGGTCCTTCAGTCTGAATTTTTAATTTTCCACGTTTTTCAGTATTTCTCGCCATATTCTGGGCAATACAGTGTGATTTTCTCATTTTCCACTTCTTTCATGGTTTCTTGCCATATTCTGTGTCTGACAGTGTGAATTTTTTATTTTCACATTTTTCAGTGTTTCTCGGCATATTCTGGGTCTTGCAGTGTGATTTTCTCCTTTTCCATGTTTTTCAAGTTTTTTTGTAATTCTGGGTCCTACAGTGTGATTTTCTCATTTTCCACCTTTTTCAGGTTAACTCTCCATATTCGGGGTCCTTCAATGTGAGTTTTTAATTTTCTAGTTTTTCAGGGTTTCTCGGCATATTCTGGGTTCTGCAGTGTGATTTTCTCCTTTTCCACGTTTTTCAAGTTTTTTCGCTATTCTGTGTCCTACAGTGTGATTATACTCATTTTCCACCTTTTTCAAGTTTTTTGCCATATTCGGTGTCTTTCAGTGTGAGTTTTTAATTTTCTACTTTTTACTGTGTTTCTTGCAATATTCTGGCTCCAAAAAGCATATTTTTATTTTTTCTCGTTTTTCAGGGTTTCTTGGCATATTCTGGGTCCTACAATGTGATTTTCTCATTTTCCACTTTTTTTAAGTTTTTTCGCATTTCTATGTCCTACAGATTGTTTTTCTCATTTTCCACATTTTTCAGGTTTTCTCGCCATATTCCGGGTCCTTCAGTGTGAGTTTTTAATTTTCTACTTCTTTCAGGGTTTCTTGCCATATTCTGAATCCTACAGCGTGTATTTTTAATTTTCCACGTTTTCAGGGTTTCTGGCATATTCTTGCTCCTACTGTGCGATTTTCCAATTTTTGACTTTTTTCAAGTTTTTTTCCCCAATTCTCCATCCTACAGTGTGATTTTCTCATTTTCCACCTTTTTCAGGTTTTCTCAGCATATTCTGGGTCCTGCAGTGTGAATTTTTAATTTTCCACGTTTTTCAAGGTTTTTTCCATATTCTGGTCCTATAGTGTGAATTTTTATTTTTCAACATTTTTCAGTGTTTCTCATCATATTCTGGGTCCTACAGTGTGAATTTCTCATTTTCCACCTTTTTCAGGGTTTCTTGCCATATTCTAGGTTCTTCAGTGGGAGTTTTTAATTTTCCATGTTTTTAAGGTTTTTTTTTCGTCATATTCTCAGTCCCACAGTGTGATTTTTTCATTTTCAAACTTTTTCAGGTTTTCTCGGCATATTCTTGTTCCTACAGTGTGAATTTAATTTTCCACATTTTTCAGTGTTTCTCACAATATTCTGGGTCCCACAGTGTAAATTTTTAATTTTCGTCGTTTTTAAGGTTTTTTTTTTTGGTAATATTCTTGGTCCGACAGTGTGAATATTTAATGTTTCACTTTTTTCAGCGTTTCTCGGCATATTCTGGGTCCTACAGTGTAATTTTCTCATTTTCCACATTTTCAATTTTTTTCGTAATTCTGGGTCCTACAGTGTGATTTTCTCATTTTCCACCTTTTTCAGCCTTTCTAGCCATTTTTCGGGTCCTTCAGTGTGAATTTTTAATTTTCCACGTTTTTTAGTATGTCTCGCCATATTCTGGGTAATACAGTGTGAATTTTTAATTTTCCACTTCTTTCATGGTTTCTTGCCATATTATGTGTCTGACAGTGTGAATTTTTAATTTTCATGATTTTCAGGGTTTCTCGGCATATTCTGGGTCCTGCAGTATGATTTTCTCATTTTCCACGTTTTTCAATTTTTTTCGTAATTCTGGGTCCTACAGTGTGATTTTCTCATTTTCCACCTTTTTCAACCTTTCAGACCATTTTTCGGGTCCTTCAGTGTGAGTTTGTAATTTTCTACTTTTTTCAGGGTTTCTCGCCGTATTCTGGGTCCTAAACGTTGTATTTTTAATTTTTCACGTTTTCAGGGTTTCTTGGCATATTCTGGGTCCTACAGTGTGATTTTCTCATTTTCGATATTTTCAAGTTTTTTCGTAATTCTGGGTCCTACAGTGTGATTTTCTCATTTTCCACCTTTTTCAGGTTTTCTCGCCATAATTGGGGTTCTTCAGTGTCAGTTTGTAATTTTCTACTTTTTTCAGGGTTTCTTGCCATATTTGGGGTCCTTCAGTGTGAGTTTTTAATTTTCTACTCTTTCAGGGTTTCTCGCCATAAACTGTGTCCTATAGTATGTATTTTTCATTTTCCACGTTTTTCAGGTTTTTTCTTCATATTCTGGGTCCTACACTGTGATTTTCACATTTCCACATTTTCAGGTTTTCTTGCCATATTCCAGGTCCTTCAGTGTGGATTTTTAATTTTCCACGTTTTTCAGTATTTCTCCCCATATTATGGGTAATACAGTGTGAATTTTAATTATCCACTTTTTTTCATGGTTTCTCGCCATATTCTGTGTCCGACAGTGTGAATTTTTAATTTTCACGTTTTTCAGTGTTTCTTGAAATATTCTGGGTCCTGCAGTGTGATTTTCTCATTTTCCACCTTTTTCAGGTTTTCTCCACATATTTGGGGTCCTTCAGTGTCAGTTTGTATTTTTCTACTTTCTTCAGGGTTTCTCACCATATTCTGGATCCTACAGTGTGATTTTCTCATTTTCCACCTTTTTCAGGTTTTCTCGCCATGTTTGGGCTCCTTCACTGTGAGATTTTAATTTTCTACTTTTTTATTAACTTTTTCTCGCCATATTCTGGGTCCGTTAGTGTGAATTTTTAATTTTCATGTTTTTCACATTTTCTCGGCCTATTCTGGGTCCTGAAATGTGATTTTCTCATTTTCCACCTTTTTCAGGGTTTCTCGCTATATTTGGGGTCCTACAGTGTGAGTTTGTAATTTTGAACTTTTTTCAGGGTTTCTCGCCATATTCTGGGTCCTACAGCATGTATTTTTAATTTTCCACGTTTTCAGGGTTTCTGGGCAAAATCTGGGTCCTACAGTGTGATTATTCTCATTTTCCACCTTTTTCAGGTTTTTTCACCATATTCGGGGTCCTTCAGTGTGAATTTTTAATTTTCTACCTTTTTCAGGTTTTCTCGCCATATTCTGGGTCCTACAGCATGTTTTTTTAATTTTACACGTTTTCAGGGTTTCTGGGCATAATCTGGGTCCTACAGTGTGATTATTCTCATTTTCCACCTTTTTCAGGTTTTCAAACCATATTCGGGGTCTTTCAGTGTGAATTTTTAATTTTCTACTTTTTTCAGGTTTTCTCGCCATATTCTGTGTCCTTCAGTGTGAGTTTTTTATCTTCCTCCTTTTTCAGGTTTTTCGCAATATTCTGGGTCCTTCCGTGTGATATTTTAATATTTTATCTTTTTCAGGTTTTTTCGTCATATTCTGGGTTATACTGTGTGATTTTCTCATTTCCATGTTTTTTCAGGGTCTCTTGCAGTATTCCAGGTCCTTCATTGTGAATTTTTTCCCACGGTTTTCAGTATTTCTCTCCATATCTGGGTAATGAAGTGTGAATTTTTAATTGTCCAGTCTTTTCATGGTTTCTCACCATATTCTGTGTCCAATAGTGTGAATTTTTAATTTTCAGGTTTTTCATGGTTGTTCGGCATATTCTCGTTTCTGCAGTGTGATATTCTCATTTTCCACGTTTTTCAAGTTTTTTGGTATTTTGGGTCCTACAAGTGTGATTTTCTCATTTTCGATGTTTTTCATGTTTTTGTAATTCTGGGTAATACAGTGTGATTATTCTCATTTTCTACCTTTTTAATGTTTTCGCGCCATATTCGGGATCCTTCAGTGTGAGTTTTTAATTTTCTACTTTGTTGAGGGTTTCTTGCCATATTCTCAGTGCTACAGAGTGTATTTTTAATTTTCCACGTTTCTCAGGGTTTCTCCCCAATTTGTGGATCCTAAAATGTGATTTTCTCATTTACGACGTTTTTCAAGTATTTTCGGAATTCTGGTTCCTACACTGTGATTATTCTCATTTTCCACATTTTTCAGGTTTTCTTGCCATATTTGGGTTCCTTCAGTGTGAGTTTTTAATTTTCTACATTTATGAGGGTTTCTTGCCATATTCTGGGTATTACAGAGTGTATTATTAATTTTCCACCTTTCTCAGGGTTTCTTGCCATATTCTGGGTCCTACAGTGTCTGTCTGTCTCTCTGTGTGTCTGATCCCCTGGAACTGTAGATGGGCCAGCATATAGTTGCTGGTAGTTTATCCCAGGTTCTCTGGAAGAGGAGACAATGCTGTTAATTGTTGAGCCCTTTCAGTGGCTCCACCTATCTTTAAATTTTTAGAAGTATATGTTAGGCTGTGTTTATGTACATATTATGAAGACCATAAGAGGGATTTAGATTCTCCAGAATCTGACACCCTCTTCTGGAGTGTCTGAAGACAACTACAGTGTACTTATATCTAATAAATACATAAATAAATAAATAAATAAATAAATAAATAAATAAATAAATAAACATTATTTTAAAAGGATAAGAAAGAAAGAAAAACCAGGCAGGCCTGCAATCCTTGTCTGTCTGTATGTATGTATGTCTGTCTGATCCCCTGGAACTGGAGATGGGCCACAATATAGATGCTGGTAGTTGATCCCAGGTCCTCTGGAAGAGGAGACAATGCTGTTAGTTGTTGAGCCCTCTCAGTGGCCCCACCCATCTTTAAATTTTTAGAAGTATATGTGAGGCTGTGTTTATGTACATCATATGCAGACCATAAGAGGGATTTAGATTCTCCAGAATCTGACACCCTCTTCTGGAGTGTCTGAAGACAGCTACAGTGTACTTATATCTAATAAATACATAAATAAATAAATAAACATTTTTTAAAAAGTATAAGAAAGAAAGAAAAATCAGGCAGGCCTGCCATCCTTATCTCTGTCTGTCTGTCTGTCTGTCTTATCCCCTGGAACTTGAGATGGGCCACCATATAGTTGCTGGTAGTTGATCCCACGTTCTCTGGAAGAAGAGACAATGCTGTTAATTGTTGAGCCCTTTCAGTGGGCCCACCCACCTTTTAATTTTTAGAAGTATATGTGAGGCTCTGTTTATGTACATCATATGCAGACCATAAGAGGGATTTAGATTCTCCAGAATCTGACACCCGCTTCTGGAGTGTCTGAAGACAGCTACAGTGTACTTATATCTAAGAAATGCATAAATAAATAAATAAATAAATAAATAAATAAATAAATAAATATTTTTTAAAAAGGATAAGAAAGAAAGAAAGACAGGGCAGGCCTGCCATCCTTAGCACTGTCTGTATGTCTTTCTGTCTGATCCCCTGGAACTGGAGATGGGCCACCATATAGTTGCTGGTAGTTGATCCCAGGTACTCTGGAAGAGGAGACAATGCTGTTAATTGTTGAGCTTTTAGAGTGGGCCCACCCTTCTTTAAATTTTTAGAAGTATATGTGAGGCTGTGTTTATGTCCATCATATGCAGACCATAAGAGGGATTTAGATTCTCCAGAATCTGACATCCTCTTCTGGAGTGTCTGAACAGCTACAGTGTATTTATATCTAATAAATAAATAGATAAATAAATAAATAAATAAATAAACATTTTTTAAAAAAGGATAAGAAAGAAAGAAAGACCAGGCAGGCCTGCCATCCATATCTCTGTCTGTCTGTGTGTCTGTCTATCTGATCCCCGGGAACTGGAGATGGGCCACCATATAGTTGCTGGTAGTTGATCCAAGGTTCTCTGGAAGAGGAGACAATGCTGTTAATTGTTGAGCCCTTTCAGTGGGCCCACACTTCTTTAAATATTTAGAAGTATATATGAGGCTGTGTTTATGTGCATCATATTCAGATTATAAGAGGGTTTAGATTCTCCAGAATCTGACACCCTCTACTGGAGTGTCTGAAGACAGCTACAGTGTACTTATATATAATAAATAAATAAATAAATAAATAAATAAATAAACAAACATTTTTTAAAAAGGATAAGAAAGAAAGTAAGACCAGGCAGGCCTCCCATCCTTATCTCTGTCTGTCTTTCTGTCTGTGTGTCTGTCTGATCCCCTGGAACTGGAGATGGGCTACCATATAGTTCCTGGTAGTTGATCCCGGGTTCTCTGGAAGAGGAGACAATGATGTTAATTGTTGAGCCCTATCAGTGGCCCTACCCATCTTTAAATTTTTAGAAGTGTCTTGAAGCTGTGTTTATGTACATCATATGCAGACCAGAAGAGGGATTTAGATTCATCTGAACCTGACACCCTCTTCTGGAGTGTCTGAAGACAGCTACAGTGTACTTATATCTAATAAATAAATAAATAAATAAATAAATAAATAAATAAATAAACATTATTTAAACCGGATAAGAAAGAAAGAAAGACCAGGAGGCCTGCCATCCTTATCTCTGTCTGTCTGTCTGTCTGTCTGTCTGTCGTTCTGATCCCCTGGAACTGGAGATGGGCCACCATATAGGTGCTGGTAGTTGATCCCAGGTTCTCTGGAAGAGGAGAGAATGCTGTTAATTGTTGAGCCCTTTCAGCGGCCCCACTCATCGTTAAATTTTTACTAGTATATGTTAGTTTGTGTTTATGTACATCATATGCAGACTATAAGAGGGATTTAGATTCTCCAGAATCTGACACCCTCTTCTGGAGTGTCTGAAGACAGCTACAGTGTATTTATATCTAATAAATACATAAATAAATAATCATTTTTTAAAAAGGATAAGAAAGAAAGAAAGACCAGGCAGGCCTGCCATCCTTATCCTTGTCTGTCTGTCCGTCTGTCTGATCCCCTGGGAGTGGAGATGGGACACCATATAGTTGCAGGTAGTTGATCCCAGGTTCTCTGGAAGAGGAGACAATGCTGTTAATTGTTGAGCCCTTTCAGTGCCACCCCCACCTTTAAATTTTAAGAAGTAAATGTGAGGCTGTGTTTATGTACATCATATGCAGACCATAAGAGGGATTTAGATACTCCAGAATCTGACACCCTCTTCTGGAGTGTTGAAGACAACTACATTGTACTTATATCTAATAAATAAATAAATAAATAAATAAATAAATAAATAAATAAATAAAAACATTATTTTAAAAGGATAAGAAAGAAAGAAAGACCAGGCAGGCCTGCCCTCCTTATCTCTGTCTGTCTGTCTGTCTGTCTGTCTGATCCCCTGGAAATGGAGATGGGCCACCATATAGTTGCTGGTAGCTGATCCCAGGTTCTCTGGAAGAAGAGACAATGCTGGTAAATGTTGAGCCCTTTCAGTGGCCCCACCCATCTTAAATTTTTAGAAGTGTATGTGAATGTGTGTTTATGTCCATCATATGCAGACCATAAGAGGGATTTATATTCTCCAGAATCTGACACCGTCTTCTGGAATGTCTGAAGACAGCTAGAGTGTACTTATATCTAATAAATACATAAATAAATAAATAAACATTTTTTTAAAAGATAAGAAAGAAAGAAAAACCAGGGAGGCCTGCCACCCTTGTCTGTCTGTCTCTTTGTCTGCCTGATCCCCTGGAACTGGAGATGGGCCACCATATAGTTGCTGGTAGTTGATCCCAGGTTCTCTGGTAGAGGAGACAATGCTGTTAATTGTTGAGCTTTTAGAGTGGCCCCACCCTTCTTTAAATTTTTAGAAGTATATGTGAGGCTGTGTTTATGTACATCATATGCAAACCATAAGAGGGATTTAGATTCTCCAGAATCTGACACCTTCTTCTGGAGTGTCTGAACAGCTACAGTGTACTTATATCTAATAAATAAATAGATAAATAAATAAATAAATAAATAAACATTTTTTAAAAAGGATAAGAAAGAAAGAAAGACCAGGCAGGCCTGCCATCCATATCTCTGTCTGTCTGTCTGTCTGTCTGTCTGTCTATCTGATCCCCGGGAACTGGAGATTGGCCACCATATAGTTGCTGGTAGTTGATCCAAGGTTCTCTGGAAGAGGAGACAATGCTGTTAATTGTTGAGCCCTTTCAGTGGCCCCACACTTCTTTAAATATTTAGAAGTATATGTGAGGCCTTTTTATGTACATCATATTCAGATTATTAGAGGATTTAGATTCTCCAGAAACTGACACCCTATACTGGAGTGTTTGAAGACAGCTAAAGTGTACTTATATATAATAAATACATAAATAAATAAATAAATAAATAAATAAATAAATAAATAAATATTTTTTAAAAGGATAAGAAAGAAAGTAAGACCAGGCAGGCCTGCCATCCTTATCTCTGTCTGTCTGTCTGTCTGTCTGATCCCCTGGAACTGGAGATGGGCCACCATATAGTTGCTGGTAGTTGATCCAAGGTTATCTGGAAGAGGAGAAAATGCTGTTAATTGTTGAGCCCTTTCAGTGGCCCCACACTTCTTTAAATATTTAGAAGTATATGTGAGGCTGTGTTTATGTACATCATATTCAGATTATAAGAGGATTTAGATTCTCCAGAATCTGACACCCTCTACTGGAATGTCTGAAGACAGCTACAGTGTACTTATATATAATAAATACATAAATAAATAAATAAATAAACATTTTTTAAAAAGGATAAGAAAGAAAGTAAGACCAGGCAGGCCTGCCATCCTTATCTCTGTCTGTCTGTCTGTGTGTCTGTCTGAACCCCTGGAACTGGAGATGGGCTACCATATAGTTGCTGGTAGTTGATACCAGGTTCTCTGGAAGAGGAGACAATGCTGTTAATTGTTGACCCCTATTTGTGGCCCTACCCATCTTTAAATTTTTAGAAGTGTATCTGAGGCTGTGTTTATGTACATCATATGCAGACCAGAAGAGGGATTTAGATTCGTCAGTATCTGACACCCTCTTCTGGAGTGTCTGAAGACAGCTACAGTGTACTTATATCTAATAAATACATAAATACATAAATAAATAAATAAATAAATAAATAAATAAATAAATAAATAAATAAACATTATTTAAACCGGATAAGAAAGAAAGAAAGACCAGGCAGGCCTGCCATCCTTATCTCTGTCTGTCTGTCTGTCTGTCTGTCGTTCTGATCCCCTGGAACTGGAGATGGGCCACCATATAGGTGCTGGTAGTTTTCCCAGGTTCTCTGGAAGAGGAGACAATTCTGTAAATAGATGAGCCCTTTCAATGCCCCCCCCACCTTTAAATTTTAAGAAGTAAATGTGAGGCTGTGTTTATGTACATCATATACAGACCATAAGAGGGATTTAGATTTTCCAGAATCTGACAACTTCTTCTGGAGTGTCTGAAGATGGCTACAGTGTACTTACATCTAATAAACATATAAATAAATAAATAAACATTTTTTAAAAAGGATAAGAAAGAAAGAAAGACCAGGCAGGCCTTCCATCCTTATCTCTGTCAGTCTGTCTGTCTGTCAGTCTGTCTGATCGCTTGGAACTGGAGATGGGCCACCATATAGTTGCTGTTAGTTGATCCCAGGTTCTCTGGAAGAGGAGACAATGCTGTTAATTGTTGAGCCCTTTCAGTGACTCCACCTATCTTTAAATTTTTAGAAGTATATGTTAGGCTGTGTTTATGTACATCATATGCAGACCATAAGAGGGATTTAGATTCTCCAGGATCTGACACCCTCATCTGGAGTGTCTGAACACAACTACAGTGTACTTATATCTAATAAATAAATAAATAAATAAATAAATAAATAAATAAATAAACATTTTTAAAAAGGATGAGAAAGGAAGTAAAACCACGCAGGCCTGCAATCCTTGTTTGTCTGTCTGTCTGTCTGTCTGATCCCCTGGAACTGGAGGTGGGCCACCATATAGTTGATGCTAGTTGATCCCAGGTTCTCTGGTAGAGGAGACAATGCTGTTAATTGTTGAGCCGTTTCAGTGGCCCCACACATCTTTAAATTTTTAGAAGTATATGTGAGGCTGTGTTTATGTACATCATATGCAGACCATAAGAGGGATTTAGATTCTCTAGAATATGACGCCCTCTTCTGAAGTATCTGAAGACAGCTACAGTGTACTTATATCTAATAAATACATATATAAATAAATAAACATTTTTAAAATGTATAAGAATGAAAGAAAAACCAGGCAGTAGTGCAATCATTGTCTGTCTGTCTGTATGTATGACTGTCAGATCCCCTGGAACTGGAGATGGGCCACAATATAGTTGCTGGAAGTTGATCCCAGGTCCTCTGGAAGAGGAGACAATGCTGTTAATTGTTGAGCCCTTTCAGTGGCCCCACCCATCTTTAAATTTTTAGATGTATATTTGAGGCTGTGTTTATGTACATCATATGCAGACCATAAGAGGGATATAGATTCTCCAGAATCTGACACCCTCTTCTGGAGAGTCTGAAGACAGCTAGAGTGTACTTATATATAATAAATAAATAAATAAATAAATAAATAAATAAATAAATAAATGAATAAATGAATAAATGAATAAATAAATAAATAAACATTTTTAAAAAGGATAAGAAACAAAGAAAAATCAGGCAGAACTGACATCCTTATCTTTGTCTGTCTGTCTGTCTGTCTGATCCCCTGCAACTTGAGATGGGCCACCATATAGTTGCTGGTAGTTGATCCCATATTCTCTGGAAGAGGAGACAATGGTGTTAATTTTTGAGCCTTTTCAGTGGGCCCACCCAGCTTTAAATTTTTAGAAGTATATGTAAGCCTGTGTTTATGTACATCATATACAGACCATAAGAGGGATTTTGATTCTCCAGAAGATGACACCCTCTTCTAGAGTGTCTGAAGACAGCTATAGTGTACTTATATCTAATAAATAAATAAATAAATAAATAAATAAATAAATAAATAAATAAATATATAAATAAACATTTTTTTAAAAGTATAAGAAAGAAAGAAAGTCCAGGCAGGCCTCCATCCTTATCTCTGTCTCTCTGTCTGACTGTCTGATACCCTGGAACTGGAGATGAGCCACCATATAGTGCTGGTAGTTTATCCAAGGTTCTCTGGAAGAGGAAGCAATGCTGTTAATTGTTGAGACATTTTTGGGGCCCCACCCATCTTTAAATTTTTAGAAGAAAATGTGAGTCTGTGTTTTTGTACATCATATGCAGACCATAAGAGGGATATAGATTCTCCAGAATCTGACACCCTCTTCTGGAGTGTCTGAAGACAGCTACAGTGTACTTATATCTAATGAATAAATAGATAAATAAATAAATAATTAATTAAACATTTTTTTAAAAGGATAAGAAAGAAAGAAAGAACAGGCAGGCCTGCCATCCATATCTCTGTCTGTCTGTCTTTCTGTCTATCTGATCCCCGGGAACTGGAGATGGGCCACCATATAGTTGCTGGTAGTTGATGCAAGGTTCTCTGGAAGAGGAGACAATGCTGTGAATTGTTGAGCCCTTTCAGTGGCCCCACACTTCTTTAAATATTTAGAAGTATATGTGAGGCCTTTTTATGTACATCATATTCAGATTATAAGAGGATTTAGATTCTCCAGAATCTGACACCCTCTACTGGAGTGTCTGAAGACAGCTACAGTGTATTTATATATAATAAATACATAAATAAATAAATAAATAAATAAATAAATAAATAAATAAACATTTTTTAAAAAGGATAAGAAAGAAAGTAAGACCAGGCAGGCCTGCCATCCTTATCTCTGTCTGTCTGTCTGTCTGTCTGTCTGATCCCCTGGAAGTGGAGATGGGCTACCATATAGTTGCTGGTAGTTGTTCCCAGGTTCTCTGGAAGAGGAGACAATGCTGTTAATTGTTGAACCCTATCAGTGGCCCTACCCATCTTTAAATTTTTAGAAGTGTATGTGAGGCTGTGTTTATGTACATCATATGCAGACCAGAAGAGGGATTTAGATTCAACAGAATCTGACACCTTCTTCTGGAGTTTCTGAAGACAACTACAGTGTACTTATATCTAATAAATACATAAATAAATAAGTAAATAAAGAAATAAACATTTTTTAAACCAGATAAGAAAGAAAGAAAGACCAGGCAGGCCTGCCATTCTTATCTCTGTCTGTCTGTCTGTCTGTCTGTCGTTCTGATCCCCTGGAACTGGAGATGAGCCACCATATAGGTGCTGGTAGTTGATCCCAGGTTCTCTGGAAGAGGACACAATGCTGTTAATTGTTGAGCGCTTTCAGTGGCCCCACCCATCGTTAAAATTTTAGTAGTATATGTGAGGCTGTGTTTATGTACATCATATGCAGACCATAAGAGGGATTTAGATTCTCCAGAATATGACACCCTCTTCTGGAGTGTCTGAAGACAGCTACAGTGTACTTATATATAATAAATACATAAATAAATAAACATTTTTTAAAAAGGATAAGAAAGAAAGACCAGGCAGGACCGCCATCCTTATCCTTGTCTGTCTGTCTGTCTCTCTGATCCCCTGGGAGTGGAGATTGGCCACCATATAGTTGCAGGTAGTTGATCCCAGGTTCTCTGGAAGAGAAGACAATGCTGTTAATTGTTGAGCCCTTTCAGTGGCTCCACCTATCTTTAAATTTTTAGATGTATATGTGAGGCTATGTTTATGTACATCATATGCAGATCATATGAGGGATTTAGATTCTCGAGAATCTGACACCCTCCTCTGGAGTGTCTGAAGACAACTACAGTGTACTTATATCTAATAAATCAATAAATACATAAATAAATAAATAAATAAATAAATAAATAAATAAACATTTTTTAAAAGGATAAGAAAGAAAGACGGACCAGGCAGGCCTGCCCTCCTTATCTCTGTCTGTCTGTCTGTCTGTTTGTCTGATCCCCTGGAACTGGAGATGGGCCACCATATAGTTGCTGCTAGTTGATCCCAGGTTCTGGTAGAGGAGACAATGCTGTTAATTGTTGAGCCGTTTCAGTGGCCCCACACATCTTTAAATTTTTAGAAGTATATGTGAGGCTGTGTTTATGTACATCATATGCAGACAATAAGAGGGATTTAGATTTCCAGAATATGACACCCTCTTCTGAAGTGTCTGAAGACAGCTACAGTGTACTTATATCTAATAAATACATACATACATACATAAATAAATAAATAAATAAATAAACATTTTTAAAATGTATAAGAAAGAAAGAAAAACCAGGCAGGCCTGCAATCCTTGTCTGTCTGTCTGTATGTATGTCTGTCTGATCCCCTGGAACTGGAGATGGGCCACAATATAGTTGCTGGTAGTTGATCCCAGGTACTCTGGAAGAGGAGACAATGCTGTTAATTGTTGAGCCCTTTCAGTGGCTCCACCTATCTTTAAATTTTTAGATGTATATGTGAGGCTGTGTTTATGTACATCATATGCAGACCATAAGAGGGATTTAGATTCTCCAGAATCTGACACCCTCTTCTGGAGTGTCTGAAGACAGCTACATTGTACTTATATCTAATAAATAAATAAATAAATAAATAAATAAATAAATAAATGAATAAATAAATAAATAAACATTTTTAAAAATGATAAGAAAGAAAGAAAAATCAGGCAGGCCTGCCATCCTTATCGCTCTCTGTCTGTCTGTCTTTCTGATCCCCTGCAACTTGAGATGGGCCACCATATAGTTGCTGGTAGTTGATCCCACGTTCTCTGGAAGAGGAGACAATGGTGTTAATTGTTGAGCCCTTTCAGTGGGCCCACCCATCTTTAAATTTTTAGAAGTATATGTGAGGCTGTGTTTATGTACATCATATGCAGACCATAAGAGGGATTTAGATTCTCCAGAAGATGACACCCTCTTCTAGAGTGTCTGAAGTCAGCTACAGTGTACTTATATCTAATAAATACATAAATAAATAAATAAATAAATAAATAAATAAATAAATAAATAAATAAATAAATAAACATTTTTTTAAAAGTATAAGAAAGAAAGAAAGACCAGGCAGGCCTCCATCCTTATCTCTGTCTCTCTGTCTTACTGTCTGATACCCTGGAACTGGAGATGGGCCACCATATAGTTGCTTTTAGTTTATCCAAGGTTCTCTGGAAGAGGAGGCAATGCTGTTAATTGTCGAGCCATTTCTGGGGCCCCACCCATCTTTAAATTTTTAGAAGAAAATGTGAGGCTGTGTTTATGTACATCATATGCAGACCATAAGAGGGATTTAGATTCTCTAGAATCTGACACCCTCTTCTGGAGTGTCTGAAGACAGCTACAGTGTACTTATATCTAATAAATACATAAATAAATAAATGAATAAATAAATAAATAAATAAATAAATAAATAAACATTTTTTAAAAAGGAAAAGACAGAAAGAAAGACCAGGCAGGCCTGCCATCCATATCTCTGTCTGTCTGTCTGTCTGTCTGTCAATCTGATACCTGGGAACTGGAGATGGGCCACGAATAGTTGCTGGTTGTTGATCCAAGGTTCTCTGGAAGAGGAGACAATGCTGTTAATTGTTGAGCCCTTTCAGTGGCGCCACCCATCTTTAAATATTTAGAAGTATATGTGAGGCTGTGTTTATGTACATCATATGCAGACCATAAGAGGGATTTAGATTCTCCAGAATCTGACACCCCCTTCTGGAGTGTCTGAAGACAGCTACAGTGTACTTATATCTAATAAATGAATAGATAAATAAATAAATAAATAAATAAACATTTTTTAAAAAGGATAAGAAAGAAAAAAAAGAAAAGGCAGGCCTGCCATCCATATCTCTGTCTGTTCGTCTGTCTGTCGATCTGATCCCCAGCAACTGGAGATCGGCCACCATATAGTTGCTGGTAGTTGATCCAAGGTTCTCTGGAAGAGGAGACAATGCTGTTAATTGTTGAGCCCTTTCAGTGGCCCCACACTTCTTTAAATATTTAGAAGTATATGTGAGGCCATTTTATGTACATCATATTCAGATTATAAGAGGATTTAGATTCTCCAGAATCTGACACCCTCTACTGGAGTGTCTGAAGACAGCTACAGTGTACTTATAATAAATAAATAAATAAATAAATAAATAAATAAATAAATAAATAAATAAATAAACATTTTTTAAAAAGGATAAGAAAGAAAGTAAGACCAGGCAGGCCTTCCATCCTTATCTCTGTCTGTCTGTCTGTCTGTCTGATCCCCTTGAACTGGAGATGGGCTACCATATAGTTGCTGGTAGTTGATACCAGGTTCTCTGGAAGAGGAGACAATGCTGTTAATTGTTGACCCTTATTTGTGGCCCTACCCATCTTTAAATTTTTAGAAGTGTATGTGAGGCTGTGTTTATGTACATCATATGCAGACCAGAAGAGGGATTTAGGTTCATCAGTATCTGAAACTCTCTTCTGGAGTGTCTGAAGACAGCTACAGTGTACTTATATCTAATAAATACATAAATAAATAAATAAATAAATAAATAAATAAATAAATAAACATTATTTAAACCGGATAAGAAAGAAAGAAAGACCAGGCAGGCCTGCCATCCTTATCTCTGTCTGTCTGTCTGTCTGTCTGTCGTTCTGATCCGCTGCAACTGGAGATGGGCCACCATATAGGTGCTGGTAGTTGATCCCAGGTTCTCTGGTAGAGGAGACAATGCTGTTAATTGCTGAGCCCTTTAAATGGTCCCCCCACCTTTAAATTTTAAGAAGTAAATGTGAGGCTGTGTTTATGTACATCATATGCAGACCATAAGAGGGATTTAGATTCTCCAGAATCTGACACCTTCTTCTGGAGTGTCTGAAGACGGCTACAGTGTACTTATATCTAATAAACATATAAATAAATAAATAAATAAACATTTTTTAAAAAGTATAAGAAAGAAAGAAAGACCAGGCAGACCTGCCATCCTTATCTCTGTCAGTCTGTCTGTCTGTCAGTCTGTCTGATCCCTTGGAACTGGAGATGGGCCACCATATAGTTGCTGTTAGTTGATCCCAGGTTCTCTGGAAGAGGAGACAATGCTGTTAATTGTTGAGCCCTTTCAGTGGCTCCACCTATCTTTAAATTTTTAGAAGTATATGTTAGGCTGTGTTTATGTACATCATATGCAGACCATAAGAGGGATTTAGATTCTGCAGAATCTGACACCCTCTTCTGGAGTGTCTGAAGACAACTACAGTGTAGTTATATCTAATAAATACATAAATAAATAAATAAATAAATAAATAAATAAATAAGTAAGTAAATAAACATTATTTTAAAAGAATAAGAAAGAAAGAAAGACCAGGCAGGCCTGACATCCCTATCTCTGTCTGTCTGTCTGTCTGTCTGATCCCCTGGAACTGGAGATGGGCCACCATATAGTTGCTGGTAGTTGATCCCAGGTTATCTGGAAGAAGAGACAATGCTGTTAATTGTTGAGCCCTTTCAGTGGCCCCACCCATCTTTAAATTTTTAGAAGTGTATGTGAATCTGTGTTTATGTCCATCATATGCAGACCATAAGAGGGATTTATATTCTCCAGAATCTGACACCCTGTTCTGGAGTGTCTAAAGACAGCTACAGTGTACTTATATCTAATAAATACATAAGTAAATAAATAAACATTTTTTAAAAAGGATAAGAAAGAAAGAAAAACCAGGGAGGCCTGCCACCCTTGTCTGTCTGTCTCTTTGTCTGCCTGATCCCCTGGAACTGGAGATGGGCCACCATATAATTGCTTGTAGTTGATCCCAGGTTCTCTGGCAGAGGAGACAATGCTGTTAATTTTTGAGCCGTTTCTGTGGACCCACACATCTTTAAATTTTTAGAAGTATATGTGAGGCTGTGTTTATGTACATCATATGCAGACCATAAGAGGGATTTAGATTCTCCAGAATATGACACCCTCTTCTGAAGTGTCTGAAGACAGCTACAGTGTACTTATATCTAATAAATACATATATAAATAAATAAAAAATTTTAAAATGTATAAGAAAGAAAGAAAAACCAGGCAGTCCTGCAATCCTTGTCTGTCTGTCTGTATGTATGTCTTTCAGATCCCCTGGAACTGGAGATGGGCCACAATATAGTTGCTGGTAGTTGATCCCAGGTCCTCTGGAAGAGGAGACAATGCTGTTAATTGTTGAGCCCTTTCAGTGGCCCCACCCATCTTTAAATTTTTAGAAGTATATGTGAGGCTGTGTTTATGTACATCATATGCAGACCATAAGAGGGATTTAGATTCTCCAGAAGATGACACCCTCTTCTGGAGTGTCTGAAGACAGCTACATTATACTTATATCTAATACATAAATAAATAAATAAATAAATAAATAAATAAATAAATAAACATTTTTTTAAAAGTATAAGAAAGAAAGAAAGACCAGGCAGGCCTCCATCCTTATCTCTGTCTCTCTGTCTTACTGTCTGATACCCTGGAACTGGAGATGGGCCACCATATAGTTGCTTTTAGTTTATCCAAGGTTCTCTGGAAGAGGAGGCAATGCTGTTAATTGTCGAGCTATTTCTGGGGCCCCACCCATCTTTAAATTTTTAGAAGAAAATGTGAGGCTGTGTTTATGTACATCATATGCAGACCATAAGAGGGATTTAGATTCTCTAGAATCTGACACCCTCTTCTGGAGTGTCTGAAGACAGCTACAGTGTACTTATATCTAATAAATACATAAATAAATAAATGAATAAATAAATAAATAAATAAATAAACATTTTTTAAAAAGGATAAGAAAGTAAGAAAGACCAGGCAGGCCTGCCACCCTTATCTGTGTCTGTCTGTCTGTCTGTCTGTCTGATACCCTGGAACTGGAGATGGGCCACCATATAGTTGCTGGTAGTTGATCCCAGGTACTCTGGAAGAGGAGACAATGCTGTTAATTGTTCAGCTTTTAGAGTGGCCCCACCCTTCTTTAAATTTTTGAAGTATATGTGAGGCTGTGTTTACTTACATCATATGCAGACCATAAGAGGGATTTAGATTCTCCAGAATCTGACACCTTCTTCTGGAGTGTCTGAACAGCTACAGTGTACTTATATCTAATAAATACATAAAAATAAATAAATAAATAAATAAATAAATAAATAAATAAATAAATATTTTTTAAAAAGGAAAAGACAGAAAGAAAGACCAGGCAGGCCTGCCATCCATATCTCTGTCTGTCTGTCTGTCTGTCAATCTGATACCTGGGAACTGGAGATGGGCCACGAATAGTTGCTGGTAGTTGATCCCAGGTGCTCTGGAAGAGGAGACAATGCTGTTAATTTTTGAGCCCTTTCAGTGGCGCCACCCGTCTTTAAATATTTAGAAGTATATATGAGGCTATGTTTATGTACATCATATGCAGACCATAAGAGGGATTTAGATTCTCCAGAATCTGACACCCTCTTCTGGAGTGTCTGAAGACAGCTACAGTGTACTTATATCTAATAAATAAATAGATAAATAAATAAATAAATAAATAAATAAATAAACATTTTTTAAAAAGGATAAGAAAGAAAGAAAGACCAGGCAGGCCTGCCATCCATATCTCTGTCTGTCTGTCTGTCTGTCGATCTGATCCCCGGGAACTGGAGATCGGCCACCATATAGTTGCTGGTAGTTGATCCAAGGTTCTCTGGAAGAGGAGACAATGCTGTTAATTGTTGAGCCCTTTCAGTGGCCCCACACTTCTTTAAATATTTAGAAGTATATGTGAGGCCTTTTTATGTACATCATATTCAGATTATAAGAGGATTTAGATTCTCCAGAATCTGACACCCTCTACTGGAGTGTCTGAAGGAGGCTAAAGTGTACTTATATATAATAAATAAATAAATAAATAAATAAATAAATAAATAAATAAATAAACATTATTTAAACCGGATAAGAAAGAAAGAAAGACCAGGCAGGCCTGCCATCCTTATCTCTGTCTGTCTGTCTGTCTGTCTGTCGTTCTGATCCCCTGCAACTGGTGATGGGCCACCATATAGGTGCTGGTAGTTGATCCCAGGTTCTCTGGTAGAGGAGACAATGCTGTTAATTGCTGAGCCCTTTCAATGGTCCCCCCACTGTTAAATTTTAAGAAGCAAATGTGAGGCTGTGTTTATGTACATCATATGCAGACCATAAGAGGGATTTAGATTCTCCAGAATCTGACACCTTCTTCTGGAGTGTCTGAAGACGGCTACAGTGTACTTATATCTAATAAACATATAAATAAATAAATAAACATTTTTTAAAAAGGATAAGAAAGAAAGAAAGATAAGGCAGGCCTGCCATCCTTATCTCTGTCAGTCTGTCTGTCTGTCAGTCTGTCTGATCCCTTGGAACTGGAGATGGGCCACCATATAGTTGCTGTTAGTTGATCCCAGGTTCTCTGGAAGAGGAGACAATGCTGTTAATTGTTGAGCCCTTTCAGTGGCTCCACCTATCTTTAAATTTTTAGAAGTATATGTTAGGCTGTGTTTATGTACATCATATGCAGACCATAAGAGGGATTTAGATTCTCCAGAATCTGACACCCTCTTCTGGAGTGTCTGAAGACAACTACAGTGTACTTATATCTAATAAATACATAAATAAATAAATAAATATATAAATAAATAAATAAACATTATTTTAAAAGAATAAGAAAGAAAGAAAGACCAGGCAAGCCTGACCTCCTTATCTCTGTCTGTCTGTCTGTCTGTCTGATCCCCTGGAACTTGAGATGGGCCACCATATAGTTGCTGGTAGTTGATCCCAGGTTATCTGGAAGAAGAGACAATGCTGTTAATTGTTGAGCCCTTTCAGTGGCCCCACCCATCTTTAAATTTTTAGAAGTGTATGTGAATCTGTGTTTATGTCCATCATATGCAGACCATAAGAGGGATTTATATTCTCCAGAATCTGACACCCTGTTCTGGAGTGTCTGAAGACAGCTAGAGTGTACTTATATCTAATAAATACATAAGTAAATAAATAAACATTTTTTAAAAAGGATAAGAAAGAAAGAAAAACCAGGGAGGCCTCCCACCCTTGTCTGTCTGTCTCTTTGTCTGCCTGATCCCCTGCAACTTGAAATGGGCCACCATATAGTTGCTGGTATTTGATCCCAGGTTCTCTGGAAGAGGAGACAATGGTGTTAATTGTTGAGCCCTTTCAATGGGCCCACCCATCTTTAAATATTCAGAAGTATATGTGAGGCTGTGTTTATGTACATCATATGCAGACTATAAGAGGGATTTAGATTCTCCAGAAGATGACACCCTGTTCTAGAGTGTCTGAAGACAGCTACAGTGTACTTATATCTAATAAATACATATATAAATAAATAAATAAATAAATAAATAAATAAATAAATAAACATTTTTTTAAAAGTATAAGAAAGAAAGAAAGACCAGGCAGGCCTCCGTTCCTTATCTCTGTCTCTCTGTCTGACTGTCTGATACCCTGGAACTGGTGATGGGCCACCATATAGTTGCTGGTAGTTTATCCAAGGTTCTCTGGAAGAAGAGGCAATGCTGTTAATTGTTGAGCCATTTCTGGGGCCCCACCCATCTTTAAATTTTTAGAAGAAAATGTGAGGCTGTGTTTATGTACATCATATGCAGACCATAAGAGGGATTTAGATTCTCTAGAATCTGACACCCTCTTCTGGAGTGTCTGAAGACAGCTACAGTGTACTTATATCTAATAAATACATAAATAAATAAACAAATGAATAAATAAATAAATAAATAAATAAATAAATAAATAAATAAATAAACATTTTTTAAAAAGGATAAGAAAGTAAGAAAAACCAGGCAGGCCTGCCGCCCTTATCTCTGTCTGTCTGTCTGTCTGTCTGATCCCCTGGAACTGGAGATGGGCCACCATAGTGTTGCTGGTAGTTTATCCCAGGTTCTCTGGAAGAGGAGACAATGCTGTTAATTGTTGAGCCCTTTCAGTGGCCCCACACTTCTTTAAATATTTAGAAGTATATGTGAGGCTGTGTTTATGTACATCATATTCAGATTATAAGAGGATTTAGATTCTCCAGAATCTGACACCCTCTACTGGAGTGTCTGAAGACAGCTACAGTGTACTTATATATAATAAATAAATAAATAAATAAATAAATAAATAAACATTTTTTTAAAAGGATAAGAAAGAATGTAAGACCAGGCAGCCTGCCATCCTTATCTCTGTCTATCTGTCTGTCTGTCTGATCCCCTGGAACTGGAGATGGGCTACCATATAGTTGCTGGTAGTTGATCCCAGGTTCTCTGGAAGAGGAGACAATAGTGATAAATGTTGAGCCCTATCAGTGGCCCTACCCATCTTTAAATTTTTAGAAGTGTATGTGAGGCTGTGTTTATGTACATCATATGCAGACCAGAAGAGGGATTTAGATTCATCAGAATCTGACACCCTCTTCTGGAGTGTCTGAAGACAGCTACAGTGTACTTATATCTAATAAATACATAAATAAATAAATAAATAAATAAATAAATAAATAAATAAATAAACATTATTTAAACCAGATAAGAAAGAAAGGAAGACCAGGCAGGCCTGCCATCCTTATCTCTGTCTGTCTGTCTGTCTGTCTGTCGTTCTGATCCCCTGGAACTGGAGATGGGCCACCATATAGGTGCTGGTAGTTGCTCCCAGGTTCTCTGGAAGAGGAGACAATGCTGTTAATTGTTGAGCGCTTTCAGTGGCCCCACTCATCGTTAAATTTTTAGTACTCTATGTGAGGCCGTGTTTATGTACATCATATGCAGACCATAAGAGGGATTTAGATTCTCCAGAATATGACACCCTCTTCTGGAGTGTCTGAAGACAGCTACAGTGTTCTTATATCTAATAAATACATAAATAAATAAACATTTTTTAAAAAGGATAAGAAAGAAAGAAAGACCAGGCAGGCCTGCCATCCATATCTCTGTCTGTCTGTCTGTCTCTCTATCTGATCCCCGCGAACTAGAGATGGGCCACCATATAGTTGCTGGTAGTTGATCCAAGGTTCTCTGGAAGAGGAGACAATGCTGTTAATTGTTGAGCCCTTTCAGTGGCCCCACACTTCTTTAAATATTTAGAAGTATATGTGAGGCTGTGTTTATGTACATCATATTCAGATTATAAGAGGATATAGATTCTCCAGAATCTGACACCCTCTACTGGAGTGTCTGAAGACAGCTACAGTGTACTTATATATAATAAATACATAAATAAATAAAGAAATAAATAAATAAACATTTTTTAAAAAGGATAAGAAAGAAAGTAAGACCAGGCAGGCCTGCCATCCTTATCTCTGTCTGTCTGTCTGTCTGTCTGATCCCCTGGAACTTGAGATGGGCCACAATATAGTTGCTGGTAGTTGATCCCAGGTTATCTGGAAGAAGAGACAATGCTGTTAATTGTTGTTCCATTTCAGTGTCCCCACCCATCTTTAAATTTTTAGAAGTGTATGTGAATCTGTGTTTATGTCCATCATATGCAGACCATAAGAGGGATTTATATTCTCCAGAATATGACAACCTGTTCTGGAGTGTCTGAAGACAGCTACAGTGTACTTATATCTAATAAATACATAAGTAAATAAATAAACATTTTTTAAAAAGTATGAGAAAGAAAGAAAAACCAGGGAGGCCTGCCACCCTGGACTGTCTGTCTCTTTGTCTGCCTGATCCCCTGCAACTTGAAACAGGCCACCATATAGTTGCTGGTAGTTGATCCCACGTTCTCTGGAAGAGGAGACAATGGTGTTAATTGTTGAGCCCTTTCAGTGGGCCCACCCATCTTTAAATATTTAGAAGTATATGTGAGGCTGTGTTTATGTACATCATATGCAGTCTATAAGAGGGATTTAGATTCTCCAGAAGATGACACCCTCTTCTAGAGTGTCTGAAGACAGCTACAGTGTACTTATATCTAATAAATACATATATAAATAAATAAGTAAATAAATAAATAAATAAATAAATAAATAAATAAATAAATAAATAAATAACATTTTTTTAAAAGTATAAGAAAGAAAGAAAGACCAGGCAGGCCTCCATCCTTATCTCTGTCTCTCTGTCTGACTGTCTGATACCCTGGAACTGGAGATGGGCCACCATATAGTTGCTGGTAGTTTATCCAAGGTTCTCTGGAAGAAGAGGCAATGCTGTTAATTGTTGAGCCATTTCTGGGGCCCGACCCATCTTTAAATTTTTAGAAGAAAATATGAGGCTGTGTTTATGTCCATCATATGCAGACCATAAGAGGGATTTATATTCTCCAGAATCTGACACCCTCTTCTGGAGTGTCTGAAGACAGCTACAGTGTACTTATATCTAATAAATACATAAATAAATAAATAAATAAACATTTTTTAAAAACGATAAGAAAGAAAGAAAAACCAGGGAGGCCTGCCACCCTTGTCTGTCTGTCTCTTTGTCTGCCTGATTCCCTGGAACTGGAGTTGGGCCACCATATAGTTGCTGGTATTTGATCCCAGGTTCTCTGGTAGAGGAGACAATGCTGTTAATTGTTGAGCCGTTTCAGTTGCCCCACACATCTTTAAATTTTTAGAAGTATATATGAGGCTGTGTTTATGTACATCATATGCAGAACATAAGAGGGATTTAGATTCTCCAGAATATGACACCCTGTTCTGAAGTGTCTGAAGACAGCTACATTGTACTTATATCTAATAAATACATATATAAATAAATAAAAATTTTTAAAATGTATAAGAAAGAAAGAAAAACCAGGCAGTCCTGCAATCCATGTCTGTCTGTCTGTATGTATGTCTGTCAGATCCCCTGGAACTGGAGATGGGCCACAATATAGCTGCTGGTAGTTGATCCCAGGTCCTCTGGAAGAGGAGACAATGCTGTTAATTGTTGAGCCCTTTCAGTGGCCCCACCCATCTTTAAATTTTTTGAAGTATATGTGAGGCTGTGTTTATGTACATCATATGCAGACCATAAGAGGGATATAGATTCTCCAGAATCTGACACCCTCTTCTGGAGAGTCTGAAGACAGCTACAGTGTACATATATCTAATAAATACATAAATAAATAAATGAATAAATGAATAAATAAATAAATAAACATTTTTAAAAAGGATAAGAAAGAAAGAAAAATCAGGCAGGACTGCCATCCTTATCTCTGTCTGTCTGTCTGTCTGTCTGATCCCCTGCAACTTGAGATGGGCCACCATATAGTTGCTGGTAGTTGATCCCACGTTCTCTGGAAAAGGAGACAATGCTGTTAATTGTTGAGCCCTTTCAGTGGGCCCACCCATCTTTAAATTTTTAGAAGTATATGTGAGGCTGTGTTTATGTACATCATATGCAGACCATAAGAGGGATTTAGATTCTCCAGAAGATGACACCCTCTTCTAGAGTGTCTGAAGTCAGCTACAGTGTACTTATATCTAATAAATAAATAAATAAATAAATAAATAAATAAATAAACAGACATTTTTTTAAAAGTATAAGAAAGAAAGAAAGACCAGGCAGGCCTCCGTTCCTTATCTCTGTCTCTCTGTCTGACTGTCTGATACCCTGGAACTGGTGATGGGCCACCATATAGTTGCTGGTAGTTTATCCAAGGTTCTCTGGAAGAAGAGGCAATGCTGTTAATTGTTGAGCCATTTCTGGGGCCCCACCCATCTTTAAATTTTTCGAAGAAAATGTGAGGCTGTGTTTATGTACATCATATGCACACCATAAGAGGGATTTAGATTCTCTAGAATCTGACACCCTCTTCTGGAGTGTCTGAAGACAGCTACAGTGTACTTATATCTAATAAATACATAAATAAATAAACAAATGAATAAATAAATAAATAAATAAATAAATAAATAAATAAACATTTTTTTAAAAGGATAAGAAAGTAAGAAAGACCAGGCTGGCCTGCCGCCCTTATCTCTGTCTGTCTGTCTGTCTGTCTGATCCCCTGGAACTGGAGATGGACCACCATAGTGTTGCTGGTAGTTTATCCCAGGTTCTCTGGAAGAGGAGACAATGCTGTTAATTGTTGAGCCCTTTCAGTGGCCCCACACTTCTTTAAATATTTAGAAGTATATGTGAGGCTGTGTTTATGTACATCATATTCAGATTATAAGAGGATTTAGATTCTCCAGAATCTGACACCCTCTACTGGAGTGTCTGAAGACAGCTACAGTGTACTTATATATAATAAATACATAAATAAATAAAGAAATAAATAAATAAACATTTTTTAAAAAGGATAAGAAAGAAAGTAAGACCAGGCAGGCCTGCCATCCTTATCTCTGTCTGTCTGTCTGTCTGTGTGATCCCCTGGAACTGGAGATGGGCCACCATATAGTTGCTGGTTGTTGATCCAAGGTTCTCTGGAAGAGGAGACAATGCTGTTAATAGTTGAGCCCTTTCAGTGGCCCCACACTTCTTTAAATATTTAGAAGTATATGTGAGGCTGTGTTTATGTACATCATATGCAGACCATAAGAGGGATTTAGATTCTCCAGCATCTGACACCCTCTTCTGGAGTGTATGAAGACAGCAACAGTGTACTTATATCTAATAAATAAATAAATAAATGAATAAATAAATAAGTAAACATTATTTAAACCAGATAAGAAAGAAAGAAAGACCAGGCAGCCTGCCATCCTTTTCTCTGTCTGTCTGTCTGTCTGTCTTTCGTTCTGATCCCCTGGAACTGGAGATGGGCCACCATATAGGTGCTGGTAGTTGATCCCAGGTTCTCTGGAAGAGATGACAATGCTGTTAATTGTTGAGCGCTTTCAGTGGCCCCACCCGTCTTTAAATTTTCAGTACTATATGTGAGGCTGTGTTTATGTACATCATATGCAGACCATAAGAGGGATTTAGATTCTCCAGAATCTGACACCCTCTTCTGGAGTGTCTGAAGACAGCTACAGTGTTCTTATATCTAATAAATACATAAATAAATAAACATTTTTTAAAAAGGATAAGAAAGAAAGAAAGACCAGGCAGGCCTGCCATCCTTATCCTTGTCTGTCTGTCTGTCTGTCTGATCTCCTGGGAGTGGAGATGGGCCACCATATAGTTGCAGCTAGTTGATCCCAGGTTCTCTGGAAGAGGAGACAATGCTGTTAATTGCTGAGCCCTTTCAGTGGCCCCCCCCACCTTTAAATTTTAAGAATTAAATGTGAGGCTGTGTTTATGTACATCATATGCAGACCATAAGAGGGATTTAGATTCTTCAGAATCTGACACCTTCTTCTGGAGTGTCTGAAGACGGCTACAGTGTACTTATATCTAATAAACATATAAATAAATAAATAAACATTTTTTTAAAAGGATATGAAAGAAAGAAAGACCAGGCAGGCCTGCCATCCTTAACTCTGTCAATCTGTCTGTCTGTCTGTCTGATCCCTTGGAACTGGAGATGGGCCACCATATAGTTGCTGTTAGTTGATCCCAGGTTCTCTGGAAGAGGAGACAATGCTGTTAATTGTTGAGCCCTTTCAGTGGCTCCACCTATCTTTAAATTTTTAGAAGTATATGTTAGGCTGTGTTTATGTACATCATATGCAGACCATAAGAGGGATTTAGATTCTGCAGAATCTGACACCCTCTTCTGGAGTGTCTGAAGACAACTACAGTATACTTATATCTAATAAATACATAAATAAATAAATAAATATATATATAAATAAAAAACATTATTTGAAAAGGATTAGAAAGAAAGAAAGACCAGGCAGGCCTGCCCTACTTATCTCTGTCTGTCTGTCTGTCTGTCTGATCCCCTGGAACTGGAGATGGGCCACCATATAGTTGCTGGTAGTTGATCCCAGGTTCTCTGGAAGAAGAGACAATGCTGTTAATTGTTGAGCCCTTTGAGTGGCCCCACCCATCTTGAAATTTTTAGAAGTGTATGTGAATCTGTGTTTATGTCCATCATATGCAGACCATAAGAGGGATTTATATTCTCCAGAATCTGACACCCGCTTCTGGAGTGTCTGAAGACAGCTACAGTGTACTTATATCTAATAAATACATACGTAAATAAATAAATAAATAAATAAACATTTTTTTACAAAGATAAGAAAGAGAGAAAGACCAGGCAGGCCTGCCATCCTTATCTCTGTCTGTCTGTCTGATCCCCTGGAACTGGAGATGGGCCACCATATAGTTGCTGGTAGTTTATCCCAGGTTCTCTGGAAGAGGAGACAATGCTGTTAATTGTTGAGCCCTTTCAGTGGCCCCACACATCTTTAAATTTTTAGAAGTATATGTGAGGCTGTGTTTATGTACATCATATGCAGACCATAAGAGGGATTTAGATTCTCCAGAATCCTACACCCTCTTCTGGAGTGTCTGAAGACAGCTACAGTGTACTTATATCTAATAAATACATAAATAAATAAATAAATAAATAAATAAATAAATAAATAAATAAATAAACATTTTTTTAAAAATGATAAGAAAAAAAGAAAGACCAGGCAGGCCTGCCATCCTTATCTCTGTCTGTCTGTCTGTCTGTCTGTCTGTCTGTCTGTCTGTCTGATCTTCTGGAACTGTAGATGGGCCACAATAGTGTCTGATAGTTGATCACAGGTTCTCTGGAAGAGGAGACAATGCTGTTAATTGTTGAGCCATTTCAGTGGCCCCATCCATCTTTAAATTTTGAGAAGTATATTTGAGGCTGTGTTTATGTACATCATATGCAGACCATAAGAGGGATTTAGATTCTCCAGAATCTGACACACTCTAATGGAGTGTCTGAAGACAGCTACAGTGTACCCATATCTAATAAATACATAAATAAATAAATAAACATTTCTTAAAAGAATAAGAAAGAAAGAAAGACCAGGCAGGCCTCCATCCTTATCTCTATCTGTGTGTATGTCTGTCTCTCTGTCTGATCCCCTGGAACTGGAGATGGGCCACCATATAGTTGCTGGTAGTTCATCCCAGGTTCTCTGGAAGAGGAGACAATGCTGTTAATTATTGAGCCCTTTCAGTGGCCCCACACATCTTTAAATTTTTAGAAATGTATGTGAGGCTGTGTTTATGTACATCATATGGAGACCATAAGAGGGATTTAGATTCTCCAGAATCTGACACCCTCTTCTGGAGTGTCTGAAGACAGCTACAGTGTACTTATATATAATAAATACATAAATAAATAAATAAACATTTTTTAAAAAGGATAAGAAAGAAAGAAAAACCAGGCAGGCCTGCCATCCTTGACTGTTTGTCTGTCTGTCTGTCTGATCCCCTGGAACTGGAAATGGGCCACCATATAGTGGCTGGTAGTTGATCCCAGGTTCTCTGGAAGAGGAGACAATGCTGTTAATTGTTGAGCCCGTTCAGTGGCCCCACACATCTTTAAATTTTTAGAAGTATATGTGAGGCTGTGTTTATGTACATCATATGAGGCCCATAAGAGGGATTTAGATTCTCCAGAATCTGACACTCTCTTCTGGAGTGTCTGAAGACAGCTACAGTGTACTTATATCTAATAAATAAATAAATAAATAAATAAATAAATAAATAAATAAATAAATAAACATTTTTAAAAGGGATAAGAAAGAAAGAAAAACCACCAGGCCTGCCATACTTGTCTTTCTGTCTTGCCTAGCCCCTTGCCTAGCCTAGCCTAGCCTAGCCCCTTGCCTAGCCTAGCCTAGCCTCTTGCCTAGCCTAGCCTAGCCCCTTGCCTAGCCTAGCCCTGCCTTGCCTAGCCCTGCCTATCCCTGTCTTTAACCAGGCTGGCCTCAAACTCAGAAACTGACTGCCTCTGCCTCCAGAGTGCTCTCATTAAGAGCTCAAGCCACCACTGACTGTTGGGTTTTCTAAGTCTTACATAGGTATGGTCTGTTTCTCAGCTGTGAAACCCTAATTAACACATGTAGTCTGTCCTAGGTCAGCCATAGCTACAGACTGAGGCCTTTTCTAAAACAAAACAAAAGAAAACAAAAAATAGAAATAATAAAATAAATAAATTAAGCAACCACATGATATCTTTTCTTTCTTTCAATGATACTCAGAGCTTGAAGCAGTTCACCCATGAGACCTCAGCTCCGGACATTGAGGCTCTTTCCCTAACAAGTATTATGGCTGAACCTGAGGGCTTCTACTGCTGATTTGTGTCCCCCACTTTAAAAAAATAGTTGTTTTCAAAGGCTGCAGGTTCTTAGCCCTGTTCCTTGTTACAGTTGAGTCACAGCCCTGAAAGTTCAGTGGTAGTTAAAGGCACTGAGAAGGGCTTCCTATAGACATCGAAGACCAAGTCTTTGATATTAAAAAAGTTAATCTGGATTCCCCCACCCCCTGGCATCCTTAGAATGCCTAGAAAGGAAGGCAGGGACCTGGGCAGAAGGGTGCAAGGCTACTGGTGTTTGTAAGTGGTAACAGAAAGCTTTCTCTTGTTGGTACCCTACCCCAAGTTACATTGTCACTTCTTTTTCCTAGTTGTTGTTTTGTCGGTTTGTATTCTCAACATAGACCCTTTTCCTTCCTAACCTTGGCTGTCCTGAACCTTACTGTCCTTGAAGTCAGTGATTTGCCTGTCTTGCTGGGATGAAACTGTGAGCTACCATCCAGAAGGAAGCACCCTGCTGAGGTTAGATTGGGGTCTCTTCCATTTTCCTCTATGAACATGCATATGGCAGGCCTGTTCTTTCTTTTTTACTTTTCCTTTTCTTTTTAAAGATTTATTTATTTATTATATTTAAGTATGCTGTAGCTATGTTCAGACACTCCAGAAGAGTGTGTCAGATGCTGAAGAATCTAAATCATTCTTATTGTCTGCATATGATGTATATAAACACAGCCTCACATATACTCAAAAAAAAAAAAAGAATGAAAGATGTGGCTACAGAGAGGACTCAACAATTAAGAGCATTGTCTCCTCTTCCAGAGAACCTGGGCTCAATTAAGAGTATATATATATGGTGGCCCATCTCCAGTTCCAGGGGATCTAATACTCTGTTCTGGAGTCTGTGGGCACAGCATACACATGCAAAACATTCTTACACTAAAAATAAAATTGATCATTGAGAGAGAGGGGAAAGAGGGGGTGAGAGAGAGGGGAGGTAATCATAACTCCTGACGAGTTTGAAGACCTGAGCTTCATCACTCACACAAATAAATAAATGCAAAATATTTTTTATAAATAAACTCTGCCATTGCCCTTTAAAAATTCCTAGAAAACAAGTTTTATGAGCAACAGTTATATTTACTATATCTAAAGGACAGTCATGAGCATATTCTCTAAATAGAAAAAGGCCTGTTAGTCTTAGAAATGGAAAAGACAAACCAAGGAAGGTTTACAATTACATAATGAGGCAGCTCAGCCCAGCACTGAGGTTGGAAGTAAGACTCGAGAATAGGATACACCTGAAGACAGACAGCCATTGCTTTTTGTTTCGGAGGCTGAAAGGATACACCTGAAGACAGCCAATGCTGTGTGTGCTTGATGGTGATCTGGTAATTTTTTTTTTTAATTTTTAAAAACTTTAACACTTTTTATAAAACTTTTATAAAAACTTTTTATTCTCCTTGGTTTCTTTCTTTCTTTCTTTCTTTCTTTCTTTCTTTCTTTCTTTCTTTCTTTCTTTCTTTCTTTCTTTCTTTCTTTTTTCAGGTTTTCTCACCATATTGCAGGTACTACAAGTTTGATTTTCTTATTTTTTGACTGTTTCAGGGTTTCTCACCATATTGCAGGTCCTACTGTGTGATTTTATCATTTTTCGACTTTTTCAGGGTTTCTCATCATATTCCAATTCCTAGAGTGTGATTTTCTCATTTTTCGACTTTTTCAGGGATTCTCACCATATTGCAGGTCCTAAAAGTGTGAATTTCTTATTTTTCGACTTTTGCAGGGTTTCTCACCATGTTCCAGCTACTACAGTGTATTTTTCTCATTTTTTAAAATTTTCACGGTCTCTCATCTTATTCAAAGTCGAACAATGTGATTTTCTCATTTTTCGACTTTTTCAGGGTTTCTCACCATATTCCAGGTCCTACTGCATGATTTTCTCATTTTTCGACTTTTTCAGGGTTTCTCACCATATTCCAAGTCCTACAGTGTGATTTTCTCATTTTTCGACTTTTTTAGGGTTTCTCATCATATTCCAAGTCCTACAGTGTGATTTTCTCATTTTTTGACTTTTTCAGGGTTTCTCATCTTATTCCATGTCCTAGAGTGTTATTTTTCTAATTTGTTGACTCTTTCAGAGTTTCTCCACTTACTCCATGTATTACAGTGTGATTTTTCTCATTTTTTTACTTTTTCAGGGTTTCTCATCATATTCCATGTCCTAAAGTGTGATTTTCTCATTTTTTGACTTTTTCAGTGTTTCTCACCATATTGGTGGTCCTACAAGTGTAATTTTCTTATTTTTCGACTTTTTCGGGGTTTCTCACCATATTCCAGCTCCTACAGTGTATTTCTCTCATTTTTTGACTTTTTCATGATTTCTCATCTTATTCCAAGTCCTACAGTGTGATTTTCTCATTTTTCGAATTTTTCAGGGTTTCTCACCATATTGTAGGTACTACAAGTTTGAATTTCTTATTTTTCGACTGTTTCAGGGTTTCTCACCATAATCCAGGTCCTACTGTTTGATTTTCTCATTTTTCGACTTTTTCAGGGTTTCTCATCATATTCCAAGTCCTAGAGTGTGATTTTCTCATTTTTCGAGTTTTTCAGGGATTCTCACCATATTACAGGTCCTACAAGTGTGAATTTCTTATTTTTCGACTTTTGCAGGGTTTCTCACCATGTTCCATCTACTACAGTGTATTTTTCTCATTTTTTAAAATTTTCACGGTTTCTCATCTTATTCCAAGTCGAACAGTGTGATTTTCTCATTTTTCGACTTTTTCAGGGTTTCTCACCATATTGCAGGTACTACAAGTTTGATTTTCTTATTTTTCAAATATTTCAGGGTTTCTCACCATATTCCAGGTCCTACTGTGTGATTTTCTCACGTTAAGACTTTTTCAGTGTTTCTCACCATATTCTAGGTACTACAGTGTGATTTTCTCATTTTTTGACTTTTTCAGGTTTTCTCATCCTATTCCAAGTCCTAGAGTGTGATTTTCTCTTTTTCGGACTTTTTCAGGGTTTCTCAAAAAATATTCCAGGTCCTACAGTGTAATTTTCTCATTTTTTTTGACTTTTTCAGAGTTTATCACCATATTCCAGGTCCTAATGTGTGATTTTCTCATTTTTAGACATTTTCAGTGTTTCTGACCATATTCCAGGTCCTACAGTATGATTGTTCTCATGTTAAGACTTTTTCAGTGTTTCTCACCATATTCCAGGTCCTACTGCACATTTTGCTCATTTTTTACTTTTTCAGGGTTTCTCACCATATTTCAAGTCCTATATGGTGATTTTCTCATTTTTTGACTTTTTCAGGGTTTCTCATCTTACTCCAAGTCCTACAGTGTGATTTTATCATTTTTTGACTTTTGTGGGTTTCTCACCATATTGCAGGTCCTACAAGTGTGAATTTCTTATTGTTGGACTTTTTCAGGGTTTCTCACCATATTCCAGCTCCTACAGTGTATTTTTGTCATTTTTTGTCTTTTTCACGGTTTCTCATCTTATTCCAAGTCCTACAGTGTGATTTTCTCATTTTTCAACTTTTTCAGGGTTTCTCACCATATTGCAGGTCCTACTGTGTGATTTTCTCATTTTTTGACTTTTTCAGGGTTTCTCACCATATTCCAGGTCCTACAGTGTGATTTTCTCATTTTTCGACTTTTTAGGGTTTCTCATCATATTCCAAGTCCTACAGTGTGATTTTCTCCTTTTTTGACTTTTTCAGGGTTTCTCATATTATTCCATGTCCAGAGTGTTATTTTTCTAATTTGTCGACTCTTTCAGAGTTTCTCCACTTATTCCATGTATTACAGTGTGATTTTTCTCAGTTTTGGACTTTTTCAGGGTTTCTCACCTTATTCCAGGACCTACAGTTTGATTTTCTCATTTTTTGACTTTTTCAGGGTTTCTCACCATATTCCAGGTCCTACAGTGTGATTTTCTCATTTTTTTACTTTTTCAGGGTTTCTCATCATATTCCAAGTCCTAGAGTGTGTTTTTCTCTTTTTTTGACTTTTTCAGGGTTTCTCACCATATTCCAGGTCCTACAGTGTGATTTTCTCATTTTTTTACTTTTTCAGGGTTTCTCATCATATTCCAAGTCCTAGAGTGTGTTTTTCTCTTTTTTGACTTTTTCAGGGTTTCTCACCATATTCCAGGTCCTACAGTGTGATTTTCTCATTTTAAGACTTTTTCAGGGTTCTCACCATATTCCAGGTCCTACTGCATGATTTTCTTATTTTTTGACTTTTTCAGGGTTCCTCACCATATTCCAAGTCCTACAGTGTGATTTTCTCATTTTTCGACTTTTTTAGGGTTTCTCATCATATTCCAAGTCCTACAGTGTGATTTTCTCATTTTTTGACTTTTTCAGGGTTTCTCATCTTATTCCATGTCCTAGAGTGTTATTTTTCTAATTTGTTGACTCTTTCAGAGTTTCTCCACTTACTCCATGTATTACAGTGTGATTTTTCTCATTTTTTTACTTTTTCAGGGTTTCTCACCATATTCCAGGTCCTACAGTGTGATTTTCTCATTGTAAGCCTTTTTCAGTGTTTCTCACCAAATTGCCGCTCCTAATGCGTGATTTTTTTCTTTTTTCGACTTTTTCAGTTTTTCTCACCATATTCCAACCCTACAGCGTGATTTTCTCATTTTTTGACTTTTATGGGTTTCTCATCATATTCCAAGTCCTAAAGTGTGATTTTCTCATTTTTTGACTTTTTCAGTGTTTCTCACCATATTCCAGGTCCTACAGTGTGATTTTCTCATTTTAAGACTTTTTCAGGGTTTCTAACCATATTGGAGGTCAAACAAGTGTGAGTTTCTTATTTTTCGACTTTATCAGGTTTTCTCACCATATTCCAGCTCCTACAGTGTATTTTTCTCATTTTTAGACTTTTTCACGTTTTCTCACAATATTCCTGGTCCTACAGCGTGATTTTCTCATTTTTCGACTTTTTCAGGGTTTCTCACCATATTCCAAGTCGTACAGTGTGATTTTCTCATTTTTTGACTTTTTCAGGGTTTCTCATCATATTCCAAGTCCTACAGTGTGATTTTCTCATTTTTTGACTTTTCGGGGTTTCTCATCTTATTCCAAGTCCTAGAGTGTGATTTTTCTAATTTTTTGACTTCTTCAGATTATATCACCATTATCCATATACTACAGTGTGATTTTTCTCATTTTTCGACTTTTTCAGTGTTTCTCACCATATTGGTGGTCCTACAAGTGTAATTTTCTGATTTTTCGACTTTTTCGGGGTTTCTCACCATATTCCAGCTCCTACAGTGTATTTCTCTCATTTTTTGACTTTTTCATGATTTCTCATCTTATTCCAAGTCCTACAGTGTGATTTTCTCATTTTTCGAATTTTTCAGGGTTTCTCACCATATTGCAGGTACTAAAAGTTTGAATTTCTTATTTTTCGACTGTTTCAGGGTTTCTTACCATATTGCAGGTCCTACTGTGTGATTTTCTCATTTTTCGACTTTTTCAGGGTTTCTCATCATATTCCAAGTCCTCGAGTGTGATTTTCTCATTTTTCGAGTTTTTCTGGGATTCTCACCATATTGCAGGTCCTACAAGTGTGAATTTCTTATTTTTCGACTTTTGCAGGGTTTCTCACCATGTTCCATCTACTACAGTGTATTTTTCTCATTTTTTAAAATTTTCACGGTTTCTCATCTTATTCCAAGTCGAACAGTGTGATTTTCTCATTTTTCGACTTTTTCAGGGTTTCTCACCATATTGCACGTACTACAAGTTTGATTTTCTTATTTTTCAAATATTTAAGGGTTTCTCACCATATTCCAGGTCCTACTGTGTGATTTTCTCACGTTAAGACTTTTTCAGTGTTTCTCACCATATTCTAGGTACTACAGTATGATTTTCTCATTTTTTGACTTTTTCAGGTTTTTTCATCTTATTCCAAGTCCTAGAGTGTGATTTTCTCCTTTTCGGACTTTTTCAGGGTTTCTCAAAAATATTCCAGGTCCTACAGTGTAATTTTCTCATTTTTTGACTTTTTCAGTGTTTCTCATCATATTGTAGGTCCTACAAGTATGAATTTCTTATTTTTCGACTTTTTCAGATATTCTCACCATTTTCCAGGTCCTAATGTGTGATTTTTTAATTTTTAGACTTTTTCAGTGTTTCTGACCATATTCCAGGTCCTACTGCATGATTTGCTCATTTTTTGACTTTTTCAGGGGTTTCTCACCATATTCCAAGTCCTATAGTGTGATTTTCTCATTTTATGACTTTTTCAGGGTTTCTCACCATATTCCAGGTCCTACAGTGTGATTTTCTCATTTTTTTACTTTTTCAGGGTTTCTCATCATATTCCAAGTCCTAGAGTGTGTTTTTCTCTTTTTTTGACTTTTTCAGGGTTTCTCACCATATTCCAGGTCCTACAGTGTGATTTTTCTCATTTTTTTACTTTTCAGGGTTTCTCATCATATTCCAAGTCCTAGAGTGTGTTTTTCTCTTTTTTTGACTTTTTCAGGGTTTCTCACCATATTCCAGGTCCTACAGTGTGATTTTCTCATTTTAAGACTTTTTCAGGGTTTCTCACCATATTCCAGGTCCTACTGCATGATTTTCTCATTTTTTGACTTTTTCAGGGTTTCTCACCATATTCCAGGTCCTACAGTGTGATTTTCTCATTTTTCGACTTTTTAGGGTTTCTCATCATATTCCAAGTCCTACAGTGTGATTTTCTCCTTTTTTGACTTTTTCAGGGTTTCTCATATTATTCCATGTCCTAGAGTGTTATTTTTCTAATTTGTCGACTCTTTCAGAGTTTCTCCACTTATTCCATGTATTACAGTGTGATTTTTCTCAGTTTTGGACTTTTTCAGGGTTTCTCACCTTATTCCAGGACCTACAGTTTGATTTTCTCATTTTTTGACTTTTTCAGGGTTTCTCACCATATTCCAGGTCCTACAGTGTGATTTTCTCATTTTTTTACTTTTTCAGGGTTTCTCATCATATTCCAAGTCCTAGAGTGTGTTTTTCTCTTTTTTTGACTTTTTCAGGGTTTCTCACCATATTCCAGGTCCTACAGTGTGATTTTCTCATTTTTTTACTTTTTCAGGGTTTCTCATCATATTCCAAGTCCTAGAGTGTGTTTTTCTCTTTTTTTGACTTTTTCAGGGTTT
>NW_028227532.1:0-149609 GCF_978045245.1 Mus caroli | reverse complement strand
AAAAAGAATATGGCGAGAAATAATGAAAAACGTGGAAAATTAAAAATTCACACTGAAGGACCTGGAATATGTCAAGAAAACCTGAAAAACGTGGAAATTAGAAAATCACACTGTAGGAACCTGAATATGATGGAAAAACCTGAAAATGGTGGAAAATGACAATAATCACACTGTAGGACCTAGAATTTCGAAAAAACTTGAAAAGCGTCGAAAATGAGAAAATCACACTGTAGGACCCATAATGTGCCGAGAAACCCTGAAAACGTGGTAAATTAAAAATACACGGTGTAGGACCCAGAATATGGCAAGAAACCCTGAAAAAAGTAGAAAATTAAAATCTCAGAGTGAAGTACCCCAAGAATTGCAAAAAAACTTGAAAATCGTGGAAAATGAGAAAATCACACTGCTGGACCCATAATATGCCGATAAACCCTGAAAAACGTGAAAATTAAAAATTCACATTGTCGGACACAGAATATGGCAAGAATCATGAAAAAAGTGGAAAATTAAAAATTCACACTGTATTACCCAGTATATGGCGAGAAATATTGAAAACGTGGAAAATTAAAAAATCACACTGAAGTACCCCTTATATGGCAAGAAAACCTGAAAAACAAGGAAAATTCAAAACTCACACTAAAGGACCCAGAATATGGCGAGAAATCCTAAAAAAAAAGATGGAAAATGAGAATAATCACACTATAGAATCCAGATTTGGAAAGAAAAATTGAAAAACGTCGAAAATGAGAAAATCACACTGTAGGACCCAGAATATGCTGAGAAACCCTGAAAACATGGAAAATTAAAAATACACGCTGTAGGACCCAGAATATGGCGAGAAACCCTGAAAAAAGTAGAAAATTACAAACTCACACTGAAGGACCCCAAATATGGCTAGAAAGCTGACAAATGTGGAAAATGAGAAAATCACACTGCAGGACCCAGAAAATGCCAAGAAACCCTGAAAAACATGAAAATTAAAAATTCACACTGTTGGACACAGAATATGGCGAGAAATACTGAAAAACTTGGAAAATTTAAAATTCACACTGAAGGTCCTGGAATATGTCAAGAAAAGCTGAAAAACGTGGAAATGAGAAAAATCACACTGTAGGACCCAGAATATGACGGAAAAACCTGAAAAACGAGGAAAATTAAAAATTAACACTAAGGTGCCTGGCATATGGCGAGAAAACCTAAAAAACGAGGAAAACTCAAAACTCACGCTGTAGGACACAGAATATGTCGAGAAACCCTGAAAAATTAGAAAATTAAAAACTCACACTGAAGAAACCCAAATATGGCGAGAGAACCTGAAAAATGTAGAAAATTAAAAATTCACACTGAAGGACCCAGAACATGGCAATAAAACCTGAAAAACGAGGAAAATACAAAACTCACTATGTAGGACCCAGAATATGGCAAGAAAACCTGAAAAAGGAGGAAAACTCAAAACTCACACTGTAGAACCCAGAATATGGCGAGAAAACCTGGAAAGGGTAGAAAATGAGAATAATCACACTGTAGGACCGAGATTTGGAAAAAAAAAAATTGAAAAATGTTGAAAATGAGAAAATCACACTGTAGGACCCAGAATATGCTGAGAAACCCTGAAAAACGTGGAAAATTAAAAATACACGATGTAGGACCCAGAATATGGAGAGAAACCCTGAAAAATTAGAAAAGTAAAAAATCATACTGAAGGACCCCAACTATGGCGAGAAAACCTGAAATAGGTGGAAAATGAGAAAATCACACTGTAGGACCCAGAATTACGCAAAAACTTGAAAAACGTGGAAAATGAGAAAATCACACGGCAGGACCCAGAATATGCAGAGAAACCCTGAAAAACGTGAAAATCAAAAATTCACACTGTCAGACACAGAATATGGCGAGAAATACTGAAAAACGTGGAAAATTAAAAATACACGCTCTAGGACCCAGAATATGGCTAGAAATCCTGAAAAAAGTAGAAAATTACAAACTCACACTGAAGGACCCCAAATATGGCTAGAAAACCTGAAAAATGTGGAAAATTAGAAAATCACACTGCAGGACCCAGAATATGCCGAGAAACCCTGAAAAAAGTGAAAATTAAAAATTCACACTATATTACCCAGAATATGGCGAGAAATACTGAAAAACTTTGAAAATTAAAAATTCACACTGAAGAAACTGCAATATGGCAAAAAAAACCTGGAAAACGTGGTAAATGAGAAAATTACTCTGTAGGACACAGAATATGACCAAAAAACCTGAAAAACGTGCAATATTAAAAATTCACAATTAAGGACCCGGAGTATGCCAGAAAACCTAAAAAACGTGGAAAATTAAAAATTAAAAAACTCACACTGAAGGACCCCAAATATGGCGAGAAAACCTGAAAAAAGTAGAAAATTAAAAATTCACTCTGAAGAAACTGCAATATGGCAAAAAAAAAAAAACCACCCTGGAAAACGTGGAAATGAGAAAATTATTCTGTAGGACACAGAATATGAAGAAAAAACCTGAAAAACGTGCAATATTAATAATTCACAAATAAGGACCCGGAGTATGCCAGAAAACCTGAAAAATGTGGAAAATTAAAAATTCACAGAGAAGGACCTGGAATATGGTGAGAAAAACTGAAAAATTAGAAAATAAAAAACTCACACTGAAGAAACCCAAATATGGCGAGAGAACCTGAAAAATGTAGAAAATTAAAAATTCACACTGAAGGACCCAGAACATGGCAATATAACCTGAAAAACGAGGAAAATTCAAAACTCACTATGTAGGACCCAGAATATGGCAAGAAAACATGAAAAAGGAGGAAAACTCAAAACTCACACTGTAGAACCCAGAATATGGCGAGAAAACCTGGAAAGGGTAGAAAATGAGAATAATCACACTGTAGGACCGAGATTTGGAAAAAAAAAATTGACAAATGTTGAAAATGAGAAAATCACACTGTAGGACCCAGAATATGCTGAGAAACCCTGAAAAACGTGGAAAATTAAAAATACACGATGTAGGACCCAGAATATGGAGAGAAACCCTGAAAAATTAGAAAAGTAAAAAATCATACTGAAGGACCCCAACTATGGCGAGAAAACCTGAAATAGGTGGAAAATGAGAAAATCACACTGTAGGACCCAGAATTACGCAAAAACTTGAAAAACGTGGAAAATGAGAAAATCACACGGCAGGACCCAGAATATGCAGAGAAACCCTGAAAAACGTGAAATCAAAAATTCACACTGTCAGACACAGAATATGGCGAGAAATACTGAAAAACGTGGAAAATTAAAAATACACGCTCTAGGACCCAGAATATGGCTAGAAATCCTAAAAAAAGTAGAAAATTACAAACTCACACTGAAGGACCCCAAATATGGCTAGAAAACCTGAAAAATGTGGAAAATTAGAAAATCACACTGCAGGACCCAGAATATGCCGAGAAACCCTGAAAAGAGTGAAAATTAAAAATTCACACTATATTACCCAGAATATGGCGAGAAATACTGAAAAACTTTGAAAATTAAAAATTCACACTGAAGAAACTGCAATATGGCAAAAAAAAAAACCTGGAAAACGTGAAAATGAGAAAATTACTCTGTAGGACACAGAATATGACCAAAAAACCTGAAAAACGTGCAATATTAAAAATTCACAATTAAGGACCCGGAGTATGCCAGAAAACCTGAAAAACGTGGAAAATTAAAAATTAAAAAACTCACACTGAAGGACCGCAAATATGGTGAGAAAACCTGAAAAAAGTAGAAAATTAAAAATTCACACTGAAGAAACTGCAATATGGCAAAAAAAAAACAAAACCCTGGAAAACGTGGAAATGAGAAAATTACTCTGTAGGACACAGAATATGAAGAAAAAACCTGAAAAACGTGCAATATTAATAATTCACAATTAAGGACCCGGAGTATGCCAGAAAACCTGAAAAACGTGGAAAATTAAAAATTCACAGAGAAAGACCTGGAATATGGTGAGAAAAACTGAAAAATTAGAAAATAAAAAGCTCACACTGAAGGACCCCAAATATGGCGAGAAAACCTGAAAAAAGTGGAAAATGAGAAAATCACACGGCAGTACCCAGAATATGCAGAGAAACCCTGAAAAACGTGAAAATTAAAAATTCACACTGTTGGACACAGAATATGGCGAGAAATACTGAAAAACGTGGAAAATTAAAAATACAAGCTGTAGGACCCAGAATATGGCTAGAAACCCTGAAAAAAGTAGAAAATTACAAACTCACACTGAAGACCCCTAATATGTCAAGAAATCCTGAAAAAGGTGGAAAATGAGAAAATCACTCTGTAGGACCCAGAATTGGGAAAAAAACCTGAAAAATGTCGTAAATGAGAAAAATCACACTGTAGGACCCAGAATATGACAAAAAACCCTGAAAAACGTGGAAAATTAAAAATACACGCTGTAGGACAGAGAATATGCCGAGAAACCCTGAATAACGTGAAAATTAACGATTCACACTGTCAGTCAAAGAATATGGCAAGAAACCATGAAAAAAGTGGAAAATTAAAAATTCACACTGTATTACGCAAAATATGGAAAGAAATACTGAAAAACGTGAAAATTAAAAATTCACACTGAAGGACCTGGAATATGGCAAGAAAACCTGAAAAACGTGGAAATGAGAAAATCACACTGTAGGTCCCAGAATATGACGAAAAAACCTGAAAAAAGTAGAAAATTAAAAATTCACACTGAAGGACCCAGAATATGTAGAGATAACCTGAAAAACAAGGAAAATTAAAAACTCACACTGAGGGACCCAGAATATGGCGAGAAAACCTGAAAAAAGTAGAAAATTAAAAACTCACACTGAAGGACCCCGAATATGGCCAGAAAAACTGAAAAAGGTGGAAAATGACAATAATCACACTGTAGGACCCAGAATTGCGAAAAAACTTGAAAAGCATCGAAATGAGAAAATCACACTGTAGGACCCATAATATGCCGAGAAACCCTGAAAATGTGGTAAATTAAAAATACACGGTGTAGGACCCAGAATATGGCGAGAAACCCTGAAAAAGTAGAAAATTAAAAACTCACAGTGAAGAACCCCAAGAATTGCGAAAAAACTTGAAAATCGTGGAAAATGAGAAAATCACACTGCTGGACCGAGAATATGCAGATAAACCCTGAAAAACGTGAAAATTAAAAATCCACACTGTCTGACACAGAATATGGCAAGAATCATGAAAAAAGTTGAAAATTAAAAATTCACACTGAAGGACCCCTCATATGGCAAGAAAACCTGAAAAAAACAAGGAAAATTCAAAACTCACACTATAGGACAGAGAATATGGTGAGAAATCCTGAAAAAGATGGAAAATGAGAATAATGACACTATAGAACCCAAATTTGGAAAAAAAAATTGAAAAACGTCGAAAATGAGAAAATCACACTGTAGGACCCAGAATATGCCTAGAAACCCTGAAAACGTGGAAAATTAAAAATATACGCTGTAGAACCCAGAATATGTCGAGAAACACTGAAAAATTAGAAAAGTAAAAAATCACACGGAAGGACCCCAAATATGGCGAGAAACCCTGAAAAAAGTAGAAAATTAAAATCTCACAGTGAAGTACCCCAAGAATTGCAAAAAAACATGAAAAACGTGGAAAATGAGAAAATCACACTGCTGGACACAGAATATGCCGATAAACCCTGAAAAACGTGAAAATTAAAAATTCACATTGTCGGACACAGAATATGGCAAGAATCATGAAAAAAGTGGAAAATTAAAAATTCACACTGTATTACCCACTATATGGCAAGAAATATTGAAAACGTGGAAAGTTAAAAAATCACACTGAAGTACCCCTTATATGGCAAGAAAACCTGAAAAAGAAGGAAAATTCAAAACTCACACTAAAGGACCCAGAATATGGCGAGAAATCCTAAAAAAAAAAGATGGAAAATGAGAATAATCACACTATAGAATCCAGATTTGGAAAAAAAAAATTGAAAAACGTCGAAAATGAGAAAATCACACTGTAGGACCCAGAATATGCCAAGAAACCCTGAAAACATGGAAAATTAAAAATACACGCTGTAGGACCCAGAATATGGCGAGAAACCCTGAAAAAAGTAGAAAATTACAAACTCACACTGAAGGACCCCAAATATGGCTAGAAAACCTGAAAAATGTGGAAAATGAGAAAATCACACTGCAGGACCCAGAAAATGCCAAGAAACCCTGAAAAACATGAAAATTAAAAATTCACACTGTTGGACACAGAATATGGCGAGAAATACTGAAAAACGTGGAAAATTTAAAATTCACACCGAAGGTCCTGGAATATGTCAAGAAAAGCTGAAAAACGTGGGAAATGAGAAAAATCACACTGTAGGACCCATAATATGATGGAAAAACCTGAAAAACGAGGAAAATTAAAAATTAACACTAAAGTGCCTGGCATATGGCGAGAAAACCTAAAAAACGAGGAAAACTCAAAACTCATGCTGTAGGACACAGAATATGTCGAGAAACCCTGAAAAATTAGAAAATTAAAAACTCACACTGAAGAAACCCAAATATGGCGAGAGAACATGAAAAATGTAGAAAATTAAAAATTCACACTGAAGGACCCAGAACATGGCAATAAAACCTGAAAAACGAGGAAAAATCAAAACTCACTATGTAGGACCCAGAATATGGCAAGAAAACCTGAAAAAGGAGGAAAACTCAAAACTCACACTATAGAACCCAGAATATGGCGAGGAAAACCTGAAAAAGGTGGAAAATGAGAATAATCACACTCTAGCACCGAGATTTGGAAAAAAAAAAAAATTGACAAACGTTGAAAATGAGAAAATCACACTGTAGGACCCAGAATATGCTGAGAAACCCTGAAAAACGTGGAAAATTAAAAATACATGCTGTAGGACCCAGAATATGGAGAGAAACCCTGAAAAATTAGAAAAGTAAAAAATCATACTGAAGGACCCCAACTATGGCTAGAAAACCTGAAATAGGTGGAAAATGAGAAAATCACACTGTAGGACCCAGAATTACGCAAAAACTTGAAAAACGTGGAAAATGAGAAAATAACACGGCAGGACCCAGAATATGCAGAGAAACCCTGAAAAACGTGGAAAATTAAAAATTCACACTGTCAGACACAGAATATGGTGAGAAATACTGAAAAACGTGGAAAATTAAAAATTCACACTGAAGAAACTGCAATATTGCAAAAAAAAAAAACATGGAAAACGTGTAAAAGAGAAAATTACTCTGTAGGACACAGAATATGACCAAAAAACCTGAAAAACGTGCAATATTAAAAATTCACAATTAAGGACCCAGAGTATGCCAGAAAACCTGAAAAACGTGGAAAATTAAAAATTCACAGTGAAGGACCTGGAATATGGTGAGAAAAACTGAAAAATTAGAAAATAAAAAACTCACACTGAAGGTCCCCAAATATGGCGAGAAAACATGAAAAAAGTAGAAAATTAAAATTCACACTGAAGGACCCAGAATATGGCAATAAAACCTGAAAAAACGAGGAAAATTAAAAACTCACACTGAAGGTCCCAGAATATGGTGAGAAAACCTGAAATGTGGAAAATGAGAAAATCGCACTGTATGCTGACAAACCCTGAAAAAACGTGAAAATTAAAAATTCACACTGTATTACCCAGAATATGGTATGAAATCCTGAAAAACCTGAAAAATTATAAATTCACCATGAAGGTCCTGGAATATGGCAAGAAAACCTGAAAAACGTGGAAGTGAGAAAATTACACAGTAGGACCCATAATATTACGAAAAAAATTGAAAAACGTGGAAAATTAAAAATTCACACTGAAGGACCCCAAATATGGCAAGAAAACCTGAAAAACGAGGAAAATTAAAAACCTGAAAAAGGTTGAAAATGAGAAAATCACACTGTGGGACCCAGAATATGGCGAGAAACCCTGAAAAAGTAGAAATTAAAAAACTCACACTGAAAGACCACGAATATGGCGAGAAAACCTGAAAAACGTGGAAATGAGAAAATCACACTGTAGAACCAGAATATGACGAAGAAACCTGAAAAACGTGGAAAATTAAAAATTCACACTGAATGACCCGGATATAGAGAGCAAAACTGAAAAACGAGGAAAAATAAATCGTACACTGAAGGACCCAGAATATGACGAGGAAAACCTTAAAAACCTGGAAAATTAAATATTCACACTGTAGGACCCAGAATATGGCGAGAAACACTGAAAAATATTGAAAATTAAAAATTCACACTATAGGACCAGAATATGGCAAGAAACCTTGAAAAACGTGGAAAATTAAAAATTCACACTGTATTACCCAGAATATGGCTAGAAATACTGAAAAACGAGGAAAATTAAAAATTCACACTGAAGGACCTGGAATATGGTAGGAAAATCTGAAAAACGTGGAAATGAGAAAATCACACTGTAGGACCAAGGATATGACAAAAAAAAAAAACCTGAAAAACGTGGAAAATTAAAAATTCACAATGAAGGACTCCGACTATGGCAAGAAAACCTGAAAAAGGTTGAAAATGAGAATAATCACACTTTAGGACCCAGAAATGCTAAAAAAAAACTTGAAAATCTTCGAAAATGAGAAAATCACACTCTAGGAACCAGAATTTGCCAAGAAACCCTGAAATAAGTACAAAAATAAAAACTCTCACTGAAGGACCTGGAATATGTCGAGAAAACCTGAAAAAGGTGGAAAATGAGAAAATTACATGGTAAGACCCAGAAATGTGAAAAAACTCGGAAAAAGTGGAAAATGTGAAAATCACACTGTAGGACCCAGAATGTGCCTAGAAACACTGAAAAACATGAAAAATTAAAAATACACGCATTAGGACCCAGAATATGTTGAGAAACCCTGAAAAATTAGAAAATTAAAAACCCACACTGAAGGATCCCGAATATGATGAAAAAAACCTGAAAAACGTGGAAATGAGAAAATCACACTGTAGGACCGAGAATATGACGAAAAAACTTGAAAAACGTGGAAAATTAAAAATTCACACTGAAGGACCCGTATATGGCGAGAAAACCTGAAAAAAGTAGAAAATTTAAAATTCACACTGAAGGACCCCGAATATGGGGAGAAAACCTGAAAAAGGTGGAAAATGAGAATAATCACACTGTAGGATCAAGAATTGAGAAAAAACATGAAAAAAGTAAAAATGGGAAAATCACACTGTAGGATCAAGAATATGCCGAGAGCTTTTCCGATCAGAGGAGCACCGGAGCAGCTGGGGCGCAGGGTCGACTGACACTCGCCAGCTACCCACAACATCCGCCACAGGATCTTAAGACTTCTGGTGAGTGGAGCACAGCTTCTGCTCCAATCCAATTGTGCGGGACCTGAGACTGCATTAGTTAGGGAAGCAAAAACCGGCCTGAGTAGGGCCACAGGCCTCATCCGGCCGGATCAGCGCCGGGGTAGCGGGAGAGAAGGGTTGCCTGACACCCGCCAGCTACCCACGACCCCCGCCGCAGGATTTTGGGACTGCTGGTGAGTGGAACACAGCTTCTGCTCCAATCTTTAAACAGTGACAACGATAACAACTAACCCCAGAGATTACCAGATGGCGAAAGGTAAACGTAATAATCTTACTAACAGAAACCAAGACCACTCACCATCATCAGAACCCAGCACCCCCACTTCGCCCAGTCCAGGGCACCCCAACACACCGGAAAAGCTAGACACGGATTTAAAAGCATATCTCCTGATGATGATAGAGGACTTCAAGAAGGACTTTAATAACACACTTAAAGAAATGCAGGAGAACACTGCTAAACAGGCAGAAGAAAATAAAGAGGAAGCACAAAAATCCTTTAAAGAATTGCAGGAGACCACTGCTAAAGAGTTACAAATCCTTAAAGAAAAACAGGATAACATAATCAAACAGGTAGAAGTCCTTACAGAAAAACAGGAAAACACATCCAAACAGATGATGGAAATGAACAAAACCATACTAGACCTAAAAAGGGAAGTAGACACAATAAAGAAAACCCAAAATGAGGCAACACTGGAGATAGAAACCCTAGGAAAGAAATCTGGAACCATAGATACGAGCATCAGCAACAGAATAAAGAGATGGAAGAGAGAATCTCAGGTGCAGAAGATTCCATAGAGAACATCGGCACAACAATCAAGGAAAATGTAAAATGCAAAAAGATCCTAACTCAAAACATCCAAGAAATACAGGACGCAATGAGAAGACCAAACCTACGGATAATAGGAGTGGATGAGAATGAAGATTTTCAACTCAAAGGACCAGCAAACATCTTCAACAAAATTATAGAAGAAAACTTCCCAAATCTAAAGAAAGAGATGCCCATGAACATACAAGAAGCCTACAGAACTCCAAATAGACTGGACCAGAAAAGAAATACCTCCCGACACATAATCAGAACAACAAATGCTCTAAATAAAGATAGAATACTAAAAGCAGTAAGAGAAAAAGGCCAAGTAACATATAAAGGCAAGCCTATCAGAATTACACCAGATTTTTCACCAGAGACTATGAAAGCCAGAAGATCCTGGACGGATGTTATACAGACACTAAAAGAACACAAATTCCAGCCCAGGCTACTATACCCAGCCAAACTCTCAATTAACATAGATGGAGAAACCGAATTATTCCACGACAAAACCAAATTCACACATTATCTCTCCACGAATCCAGCCCTTCAAAGGATAATAACAGAAAAAAACCAATACAAGGACAGGAACCACGCCCTAGAAACAACAAGAAGGTAATCCCTCAACAAACCTAAAAGAAGACAGCCACAAGAACAAAATGCCAACTTTAACAACAAAAATAACAGGAAACAACAATTACTTTTCCTTAATATCTCTTAATATCAATGGACTCAACTCCCCGATAAAAAGACATAGACTAACAAACTGGCTACACAAACAAGACCCAACATTTTGCTGTTTACAGGAAACTCATCTCAGAGAAAAGGATAGACACTACCTCAGAATGAAAGGCTGGAAAACAATTTTCCAAGCAAATGGCATGAAGAAACAAGCTGGAGTAGCCATTCTAATATCTGATAAGATTGACTTCCAACCCAAAGTCATTAAAAAAGACAGGGAGGGACACTTCATACTCATCAAAGGTAAAATCCTCCAAGAGGAACTATCAATCCTGAATATCTATGCTCCAAATACAAAGGCAGCCACATTCATTAAAGAAACTTTAGTAAATCTCAAAGCACACATTGCACCTCATACAATAATAGTGGGAGACTTCAACACACCACTTTCACCAATGGACAGATCATGGAAACAGAAACTAAACAGGGACACAGTGAAACTAACAGAAATTATGAATCAAATGGATCTGGCAGATATCTACAGAACATTCTATCCCAAAACAAAAGGATATACCTTCTTCTCAGCACCTCATGGTACCTTCTCCAAAATTGACCACATAATTGGTCACAAAGCAGGCCTCAGCAGATACAAAAATATTGAAATTGTCCCATGCATCCTATCAGATCACCATGGACTAAGGCTGATCTTCAATAACAAAATAAATAATAGAAAGCCAACCTTCACGTGGAAACTGAACAACACTCTTCTCAATGATACCTTGGTCAAGGAAGGAATAAAGAAAGAAATTAAGGACTTTTTAGAGTTCAATGAAAATGAAGCCACAACATACCCAAACTTATGGGACGCAATGAAAGCATTTCTAAGAGGAAAACTCATAGCTCTGAGTGCCTCCAAAAGGAAACTAGAGAGAGCACACATTAGCAGCTTGACAACACACCTAAAAGCACTAGAACAAAAGGAAGCAAATTCACCCAAGAGGAGTAGACGGCAGGAAATAATCAAACTCAGGGGTGAAATCAACCAAGTGGAAATAAGAAAAACTATTCAAAGAATCAACCAATCAAGGAGCTGGTTCTTTGAGAAAATCAACAAGATAGATAAACCCTTAGCCAGACTCACTAGAGGGCACAGGGAAAGCATCCTAATTAACAAAATCAGAAATGAAAAAGGAGACATAACAACAGATCCTGAAGACATCCAAAACACCATCAGATCCTTCTACCAAAGGCTATACTCAACAAAACTGGAGAACCTGGATGAAATGGAGAAGTTCCTAGACAGATACCAGGTACCAAAGTTGAATCAAGATCAGGTTAATGATCTAAACAGCCCTATATCCCCCAAAGAAATAGAAGCAGTCATTAATAGTCTCCCAACTAAAAAAAGCCCAGGACCAGATGGGTTTAGTGCAGAGTTCTATCAGACCTTCAAAGAAGATCTAATCCCAGTTCTTCACAAACTATTCCACAAAATAGAAACAGAAGGTACTCTACCCAACTCCTTCTATGAAGCCACAATTACTCTGATACCTAAACCACAAAAAGACCCAACAAAGATAGAAAACTTCAGACCAATATCCCTTATGAATATTGATGCAAAAATCCTCAATAAAGTTCTTGCTAACTGAATCCAAGAACACATCAAAACAATCATCCATCCTGACCAAGTAGGTTTCATCCCAGGGATGCAGGGATGGTTCAATATACGGAAATCCATCAACGTAATTCACTATATAAACAAACTCAAAGACAAAAACCACATGGTCATCTCGTTAGATGCGGAAAAAGCATTTGACAAGATCCAACACCCTTTCATGATAAAAGTCTTGGAAAGATCAGGAATTCAAGGCCCATACCTAAACATGATAAAAGCAATCTACAGCAAACCAGTAGCCAACATCAAAGTAAATGGTGAGAAGCTTGAAGCAATCCCTCTAAAATCAGGGACTAGACAAGGCTGTCCACTTTCTCCATACCTATTCAACATTGTACTTGAAGTCCTAGCCAGAGCAATTCGACAACAAAAGGAGATCAAAGGGATACAAATTGGAAAAGATGAAGTCAAAATATCACTCTTTGCAGATGATATGATAGTATATATAAGTGACCCTAAAAATTCCACCAGAGAACTCCTAAGCCTGATAAACAGCTTCGGTGAAGTAGCTGGATATAAAATTAACTCAAACAAATCAATGGCCTTTCTCTACACAAAGAATAAACAGGCTGAGAAAGAAATTAGGGAAACAACACCCTTCTCAATAGTCACAAATAATATAAAATATCTTGGCGTGACTCTAACTAAGGAAGTGAAAGATCTGTATAATAAAAACTTCAAGTCTCTGAAGAAAGAAATTCTAGAAGATCTCAGAAGATGGAAAGATCTCCCATGCTCATGGATTGGCAGGATCAACATTGTAAAAATGGCTATCTTGCCAAAAGCAATCTACAGATTCAATGCAATCCCCATCAAAATTCCAAATCAATTCTTCAACGAATTAGAAAGTGCAATCTGCAAATTCATTTGGAACAACAAAAAACCTAGGATAGCAAAAACTCTTCTCAAGGATAAAAGAACCTCTGGTGGAATCACCATGCCGGACCTAAAGCTCTACTACAGAGCAATTGTGATAAAAACTGCATGGTACTGGTATAGTGACAGACAAATAGACCAATGGAATAGAATTGAAGACTCAGAAATGAACCCACACACCTACGGTCACTTGATCTTCGACAAGGGAGCTAAAAACATCCAGTGGAAGAAAGACAGCATTTTCAACAAATGGTGCTGGCACAACTGGTTGTTAACATGTAGAAGAATGCGAATCGATCCATTCCTATCTCCTTGTACTAAGGTCAAGTCTAAGTGGATCAAGGAACTTCACATAAAACCAGAGACACTGAAACTTATAGAGGAGAAAGTGGGGAAAAGCCTTGAAGATATGGGCACAGGGGAAAAATTCCTGAATAGAACAGTAATGGCTTGTGCTGTAAGATCGAGAATTGACAAGTGGGACCTCATGAAACTACAAAGCTTCTGCAAGGCTAAAGACACCATCAATAAGACAAAAAAACCACCAACAGATTGGGAAAGGATCTTCACCTATCCTAAATCAGATAAGGGACTAATATGCAATATATATAAAGAACTCAAGAAGGTGGACTCCAGAAAGTCAAATAACCCCATTAAAAAATGGGGCTCAGAACTGAACAAAGAATTCTCACCTGAGGAATACCGAATGGCAGAGAAACACCTGAAAAAATGTTCAACATCCTTAATCATCAGGGAAATGCAAATCAAAACAACCCTGAGATTCCACCTCACACCAGTCAGAATGGCTAAGATCAAAAATTCAGGTGACAGCAGATGCTGGCGACGATGTGGAGAAAGAGGAACACTCCTCCATTGTTGGTGGGATTGCAAGCTTGTACAACCACTCTGGAAATCAGTCTGGGGGTTCCTCAGAAAATTGGACATAGTACTACCGGAGGATCCAGCAATACCTCTCCTGGGCATATATCCAGAAGATGTCCCAACCGGTAAAAAGGACACATGCTCCACTATGTTCATAGCATCCCTATTTATAATAGCCAGAAGCTGGAAAGAACCCAGATGTCCCTCAACAGAGGAATGGATACAGAAATTATGGTACATTTACACAATGGAGTACTACTCAGCTATTAAAAAGAATGAATTTATGAAATTCCTAGCCAAATGGATGGACCTGGAGGGCATCATCTTGAGTGAAGTAACACAATCACAAAAGAACTCACACAATATGTATTCATTGATAAGTGGATATTAGCCCAAAACTTAGGATACCCAAGATATAAGATACAATTTGATAAACGCATGAAACTCAAGAAGAATGAAGACCAAAGTGTGGACACTGTGCACCTTCTTAAAATTGGGAACAAAACACCCAGGGAAGGAGTTACAGAGACAAAGTTCGTAGCTGTGATGAAAGGATGGCCCATTTAGAGACTGCCGTATCCAGGGATCCATCCCATAATCAGCTTCTAAACACTGACACCATTGCATACACTAGCAAGATTTTGCTGAAAGGACCCAAATATAGCTGTCTCTTGTGAGACGATGCCGGGGCCTAGCAAACACAGGAGTGGATGTTCACAGTCAGCTATTGGGTGTATCACAGGGCTCCCAATGGAGAAGCTAGAGAAAGTACCCAAGGAGCTAAAGGGATCTGCAACCCTATTGTTGGAACAACATGATGTACTAACCAGAACCCCGGAGCTCTTGTCTCTAGCTGCATATGTATCGAAAGATGGCCTAGTCGGCCATCAATGGAAAGAGAGGCCCATTGGACTTGCAAACTTTATATGCCCCAATATAGGGGAATGCCAGGGCCAAAAGAATGGGAATGGGTGGGTAGGGAAGTGGGGGGCGCTATGGGGGACTTTTGGGATAGCATTGGAAATGTAATTGAGGAAAATATGTAATAAAAATATTAAAAATCAAAAAAAAAAGAATATGCCGAGAAACACTGAAAAACGTGAAAAATTATTAATACACGCTGTAGGACCCAGAATATGGTGAGAAAACCTGAAAAAAGTAGAAAATTAAAAACTCACACTGGAGGATCCCAAATATGGTAAGAAAAACTGAAAAGAGTAGAAAATTAAAAATTCACACTGAAGAACCCCGAATATGGCGAGAAAACCTGAAAAAAGTAGAAAATTAAAAACTTACACTGTCAGACCCAGAATATGGCAAGAAACCCTGAAAAAAGTAGAAAATTAAAAAGTTACAGTGAAGGACCCCAAATATGGCGAGAAAACCTGAAAAAGGTGGAAAATGAGAAAATCACACTGTAGGACTCAGAATTATGAAAAAACTTGAAAAACGTGGAAAAAGAGAAAATCACACTGCAGGACACAGAATATGCCGAGAAACCCTGAAAAACATGAAAATTAAAAATTCTAACTGTCGGACCCAGATTATGGCGAGAAACCAAAAAACAAGTGGAAAATTAAAATTTCACACTGTATTACCCAGAATATGCCGAGAAATACTGAAAAACGTGGAAAATTAAAATTCACATAGAAGGACCTGGAATATGGCAAGAAAACCTGAAAAAGGTGGAAAATGAGAATAATCACACTGTAGGACCCAGAATATGCCAAGAAACCCTGGAAAACGTGGAAAATTAAAAATTCACACTGAAGGACCTTGAATATGGAGAGAAAACCTGAAAAACGAGGAAAATTAAAAACTCACACTGAAGGACCCAGAATATGGCAAGAAAACCTGAGAAACGTGGAAATGAGAAAATCACACTGTGGGACCCAGAATATGGCGGGAAAACCAGAAAAACGTGAAAAATTTAAATTTCATACTGTAGGATGCAGAATATGTTGAGAAACACTGAAAAAAGCAAAAAATTAAAATCTCACACAGAAGGACCCCAAATATGGCGAGGAAATCTGATAAAGGTGGAAAATGAGAAAATCACACTGTAGGACCCAGAATTGCGAAAAAACTTGAAAAACGTCGAAAATGAGAAAATCATACTGTAGGACCCAGCATATGCAGAGAAACCCTGAAAAACGTGCAAAATTAAACATACACGCGGTAGGACCCTGAATATGGCAACAAACCCTGAAAAAGTAGAAAATTAAAAACTCACACTGAAGGACCCAGAATATGGTGAGAAAAACTGAAAAAGGTTGAAAATGAGAAAATCACACTGTAGGACCCAGTATATGACGAAAAAAACTTAAAAACGATTAAAATTAAAAATTCACACTGTAGGACCCCAAATATGGCGAGAAAACCTGAAAAAGTTGGAAAATGAGAAAATCACACCTTAGGACACAGAATTGTGAAAAAACTTGAAATAAGGGGAAAATAAGAAAATCACACTGTAGGACCCAGAATATGACCAGAAACCCTGAAAAACATCGAAAATTAAAAATACACGCTGTAGGACCCAGAATATGGCAAGAAACCCTGAAAAAAGTAGATAATTAAAAACTCACACTGAAGGACACAGAATATGGCGAGAAACACTGAAAAATTAGAAAGATAAAAAATCACACTGAAGGACCCTAAATATGGCGAGAAAACCTTAAAAAGTTGTAAAATGAGAAAATCCCACTGTAGGACTCAGAATTACGAAAAAAACTCGAAAAACGTGGAAAAAGAGAAAATCACTCTGCAGGACCCAGAATATGCCAAGAAACCCTGAAAATCGTGAAAATTAAAAATTCACACTGTCGGACACAGAATATGGCGAGAAACCATGAAAAAATTTGAAAATTAAAAGTTCACACTGTATTACCCAGAATATGGCGAGAAATACTGAAACACGAGGAAAATTAAAAATTCACACTGAAGGTCCCGGAATATGGCAAGGAAACCTGAAAAACGTGGAAATGAGAAAATCACACTGCAGAACACAGATAATGCCAAGAAACCCTGAAAAACGTGGATAATTAAAAATTCACACTGAAGGTCCCAGAATATGGCAGGGAAACCTGAAAAACGTGGAAATGAGAAAATCTCAGTGTAGGACCCAGAATATGACGAAAAAAACCTGAAAAACGTGGAAAATTAAAAATTCACACAGAAGGACCTACAATATGGTGAGAAAACCTGAAAAACAAGGAAAATTTAAAAATCACAATGAAGGACCCAGAATATGGAGAGAAAACCTGAAAAAACTAGAAAATTGAATATTCACACTGAAGGACCCCGAATATGGCAAGAAAACTTGAAAAAGGTGGAAAATGAGAAAATCACACTGCAGGACCCAGAATATGCCCAGAAACCATGAAAAATGTGGAAAATTAAAAATTCACACTGTAGGATCCATAATATGGCGAGAAAAACTGAAAAACGTGGAAAATTAAAAATTCACACTGAAGGAAAACCTGAAAAACGAGGAAAATTCAAAACACACACTGTAGGAACCAGAATATGGCGAGAAAACCTGAAAAAGGTGGAAAATGAGAAAATCACACTGTAGGACGCAGAATATGAAGAAAAAACTTGAAAAACGTGGAAAATTAAAAATACACGATGTAGGACACAGAATATGTCGAGAAACCCTGAAAAATTAGAAAATTAAATCCTCACACTTAGGGACCCCAAATATGGCGAGAGAACCTGAAAAAAGTAGAAAATTAAAAATTCACACTGAAGGACCCAGAATTGCGAAAAAACTTGAAAAACGTGGAAAATGAGAAAATCACACTGTAGGACCAAGAATATGCCGAGAAACCCTGAAAACGTGGAAAATTAAAAATACACGCTGTAGGACCCAGAATATGGCGAGAAACCCTGAAAAAAGTAGAAAATTACAAATTCACACTGAAGGACCCCAAATATGGCTAGAAAACCTGAAAAAGTTGGAAAATGAGAAAATCACACTGCAGGACCCAGAATATGCCGAGAAACTCTGAAAAACGTGAAAATTAAAAATTCACACTCTTGGACACAGAATATGGCAAGAAATACTGAAAATCGTGGAAATGAGAAAATCACACTGTAGGACCCAGAATATGACGGAAAAACCTGAAAATGGTGGAAAATGAGAATAATCACACTGTAGGACCAAGATTTGGAAAAAAAAATTGAAAAACGTCGAAAATGAGAAAATAACTCTGTAGGACCCAGAATATGTCGAGAAACTCTGAAAAACGTGAAAATTAAAAATTCACACTCTCGGACACAGAATATGGCGAGAAATACTGAAAAACATGGAAAATTAAAAATTCACACTGAAGCACCTGGAATATGTCAACAAAACCTGAAAACGTGGAAATGAGAAAATCACACTGTAGGACCCAGAATATGGCAAGAAACCCTGAAAATTTAGAAAAGTAAAAAATCAATGAAGGACCCCAATTATGGCGAGAAAACCTGAAAAAGGTGGAAAATGAGAAAAATCTCACTGTAGGACCCAGAATTATGAAAAAACTTGAAAAAGGTGGAAAATGTTAAAATCACACTGTAGGACCCAGAATATGTCGAGAAACCCTGAAAACGTGGAAAATTAAAAATACACACTGTAGAACCCAGAATATGGCGAGAAAACCTGAGAAAAGTAGAAAACTACATACTCACACTGAAGGACTCCAAATTCGGTAGAAAACCTGATAAAGGTGGAAAATGAGAAAATCACACTGTAGCACCCAGAATTACAAAAAAAAAAAAAAAAAAAAAAACGTGAAAAACGTGGAAAATGAGAAAATCACACTGCAGAACACAGATAATGCTGAGAAACCCTGAAAAATGTGGAAATGAGAAAATCACACTGTAGGACCCAGAATTGGGAAAAAACTTGAAAAACTTGTAAAATGAGAAAATCACACTGTAGGTCCCAGAATATGGTGAGAAACCCCGAAAAACATGCAAAATTAAAAATAAACGCTGTAGGACCCAGAATAAGGCAAGAAACCCTGTAAAAAGTAGATAATTAAAAACTCACACTGAAAGACCTGGAATATGGCGACAAAACCAGAAAAACATGGAAAATTAATAACTCACACTCAAGGATTTGGAATATAGGGAGAAAACCTTAAAAATGTGGAAAATTGGGGCTGGTGAGATGGCTCAGTGGGTAAGAGCACCCGACTGCTCTTCCGAAGGTCAGGAGTTCAAATCCCAGCAACCACATGGTGGCTCACAACCATCTGTAACGAGATCTGGCGCTCTTTTCTGGAGTGTCTGAGGACAGCTACAGTGTACTTAGATATAATAATAAATAAATAAATCTTTAAAAAAAATGTGGAAAATTATCAACTCACTCAGAAAGACCTGGAATATGGCCAGAAAACCTGAAAAACGTGGAAGGACATAGAATATGGCGAGAAATCTTGAAAAAGGTAGAAAATTAAAAATTCACACTGTAGGACCCAAAATATGTTGAGAAACCCTGAAAAACGTGGAAAATTAAAAACTCACACTGAAGGACCTTGAATATGATGACAAACCCTGAAAAAAGTCGAAAATTAAAAATTCCCACTTAAGGATATAGAATATGGCAAGAAACCCTGAAAAAGGTGGAAAAACAGAAATTCCCACTGTAGGACCCAAAATTGCGAAAATAACTTGAAAAGGGGGGAAAATGAGAAAAACATACTGTAAGACCCAGAATATGCGAGAAAACCCTGAAAAACGTGAAAAGTAAAAATTCACAAGGTCAGACCTAGAACATGAAGAGAAACCATGAAAAAAGTGGAAAATTAAAAATTCACACTGTATTACCCAGAATATGGGGAGAAACACTGAAAAATGTGGAAAATTAAAAATTTACACTGAAGGACCTGGAATATGGCACAAAAACCTGAAAAACTTGGAAATGAGAAAATCACACTGTAGGACCCAGAATATGATGAAAACACCAGAAAAACGTGGAAAATTAAAAATTCACACTGAAGGACCCGGAATATGGTTACAAAACCAGAAAAAAAGGAAAATAAAAACTCACACTGAAGGACCCAGAATATGGCGAGATAACCTGAAAAAAGTAGAAAATTAAAAATTCACACTGAAAGACCCCGAATATGGCGAGAAAACCTGAAAGGTGGAAAATGAGAATAATCACACTGTAGGACCCAGAATTGCGAAAAAACATGAAAAATATCAAAAATGAGAAAATCACACTGTAGGACCCAGAATATGCCGAGAAACCATGAAAAACGTGGAAAGTTAAAAACACACACTATAGGACCCAGAATATGGCCAGAAACCCTGAAAAAGTACAAAATTAAAAACTCACACTGAAGGACCCCAAATATTGCGATTAAACCTGAAAAAAGTGGAAAATGAGAAAAATCACACTGTATTACCCAGAATATGGCAAGAAATACTGAAAAACCTGGAAAATTAAAAATTCACACTGAAGGACGTGGAATATGGCAAGAAAACCTGAAAAACATGGAAATGAGAAAATCACACTGTAAGACCCAGAATATAACGAAAAAACCTGAAAAACGTGGAAAATAAAAAATTCACACTGAAGGACCCGGAATATGTCGAGAAACCCTGAAAAACGTGAAAATTAAAAATTCACACTGAAGGACCCGGAATATGTCGAGAAAACCTGAAAAACGAGGAAAATTAAAACCTCACACTGAAGGATCCCGAATATGGCGAGAAAACCTGAAAAAGTTTAAAAATGATAATAATCACACTGTAGGACCCAGAATTGCGAAAAAATTTGTAAAAAGTCCTAAATGAGAAAATCACACTGTAGGACCCAGAATATGACCAGAAACCCTGAAAAACATCGAAAATTAAAAATACACGCTGTAGGACCCAGAATATGGCAAGAAACCCTGAAAAAAGTAGATAATTAAAAACTCACACTGAAGGACACAGAATATGGCGAGAAACACTGAAAAATTAGAGAGATAAAAAATCACACTGAAGGACCCTAAATATGGCGAGAAAACCTTAAAAAGTTGTAAAATGAGAAAATCCCACTGTAGGACTCAGAATTACGAAAAAAACTCGAAAAACGTGGAAAAAGAGAAAATCACTCTGCAGGACCCAGAATATGCCAAGAAACCCTGAAAATCGTGAAAATTAAAAATTCACACTGTCGGACACAGAATATGGCGAGAAACCATGAAAAAATTTGAAAATTAAAAGTTCACACTGTATTACCCAGAATATGGCGAGAAATACTGAAACACGAGGAAAATTAAAAATTCACACTGAAGGTCCCGGAATATGGCAAGGAAACCTGAAAAACGTGGAAATGAGAAAATCACACTGCAGAACACAGATAATGCCAAGAAACCCTGAAAAACGTGGATAATTAAAAATTCACACTGAAGGTCCCAGAATATGGCAGGGAAACCTGAAAAACGTGGAAATGAGAAAATCTCAGTGTAGGACCCAGAATATGACGAAAAAAACCTGAAAAACGTGGAAAATTAAAAATTCACACAGAAGGACCTACAATATGGTGAGAAAACCTGAAAAACAAGGAAAATTTAAAAATCACAATGAAGGACCCAGAATATGGAGAGAAAACCTGAAAAAACTAGAAAATTGAATATTCACACTGAAGGACCCCGAATATGGCAAGAAAACTTGAAAAAGGTGGAAAATGAGAAAATCACACTGCAGGACCCAGAATATGCCCAGAAACCATGAAAAATGTGGAAAATTAAAAATTCACACTGTAGGATCCATAATATGGCGAGAAAAACTGAAAAACGTGGAAAATTAAAAATTCACACTGAAGGAAAACCTGAAAAACGAGGAAAATTCAAAACACACACTGTAGGAACCAGAATATGGCGAGAAAACCTGAAAAAGGTGGAAAATGAGAAAATCACACTGTAGGACGCAGAATATGAAGAAAAAACTTGAAAAACGTGGAAAATTAAAAATACACGATGTAGGACACAGAATATGTCGAGAAACCCTGAAAAATTAGAAAATTAAATCCTCACACTTAGGGACCCCAAATATGGCGAGAGAACCTGAAAAAAGTAGAAAATTAAAAATTCACACTGAAGGACCCAGAATTGCGAAAAAACTTGAAAAACGTGGAAAATGAGAAAATCACACTGTAGGACCAAGAATATGCCGAGAAACCCTGAAAACGTGGAAAATTAAAAATACACGCTGTAGGACCCAGAATATGGCGAGAAACCCTGAAAAAAGTAGAAAATTACAAATTCACACTGAAGGACCCCAAATATGGCTAGAAAACCTGAAAAAGTTGGAAAATGAGAAAATCACACTGCAGGACCCAGAATATGCCGAGAAACTCTGAAAAACGTGAAAATTAAAAATTCACACTCTTGGACACAGAATATGGCAAGAAATACTGAAAATCGTGGAAATGAGAAAATCACACTGTAGGACCCAGAATATGACGGAAAAACCTGAAAATGGTGGAAAATGAGAATAATCACACTGTAGGACCAAGATTTGGAAAAAAAAAATTGAAAAACGTCGAAAATGAGAAAATAACTCTGTAGGACCCAGAATATGTCGAGAAACTCTGAAAAACGTGAAAATTAAAAATTCACACTCTCGGACACAGAATATGGCGAGAAATACTGAAAAACATGGAAAATTAAAAATTCACACTGAAGCACCTGGAATATGTCAACAAAACCTGAAAACGTGGAAATGAGAAAATCACACTGTAGGACCCAGAATATGGCAAGAAACCCTGAAAATTTAGAAAAGTAAAAAATCAATGAAGGACCCCAATTATGGCGAGAAAACCTGAAAAAGGTGGAAAATGAGAAAAATCTCACTGTAGGACCCAGAATTATGAAAAAACTTGAAAAAGGTGGAAAATGTTAAAATCACACTGTAGGACCCAGAATATGTCGAGAAACCCTGAAAACGTGGAAAATTAAAAATACACGCTGTAGGACACAGAATATGGTGAGAAACCCTGAAAAAAGAAGAAAATTAAAACCTCACACTGAAGGACCCCAAATATGGCGATTAAACCTGAAAAAGGTGGAAAATGAGAAAATCACACTGTAGGACCCAGAATTATGAAAAAACTTGAAAAACGTGGAAAATGTGAAAATCACACTGTAGGACAGAGAATATGCGGAGAAACCCTGAAAACGTGGAAAATTAAAAATACACACTGTAGAACCCAGAATATGGCGAGAAAACCTGAGAAAAGTAGAAAACTACATACTCACACTGAAGGACTCCAAATTCGGTAGAAAACCTGATAAAGGTGGAAAATGAAAAAAATCACACTGTAGCACCCAGAATTACAAAAAAAAAAAAAAAAAAAAAAAAACGTGAAAAACGTGGAAAATGAGAAAATCACACTGCAGAACACAGATAATGCTGAGAAACCCTGAAAAATGTGGAAATGAGAAAATCACACTGTAGGACCCAGAATTGGGAAAAAACTTGAAAAACTTGTAAAATGAGAAAATCACACTGTAGGTCCCAGAATATGGTGAGAAACCCCGAGAAACATGCAAAATTAAAAATAAACGCTGTAGGACCCAGAATAAGGCAAGAAACCCTGTAAAAAGTAGATAATTAAAAACTCACACTGAAAGACCTGGAATATGGCGACAAAACCAGAAAAACATGGAAAATTAATAACTCACACTCAAGGATTTGGAATATAGGGAGAAAACCTTAAAAATGTGGAAAATTGGGGCTGGTGAGATGGCTCAGTGGGTAAGAGCACCCGACTGCTCTTCCGAAGGTCAGGAGTTCAAATCCCAGCAACCACATGGTGGCTCACAACCATCTGTAACGAGATCTGGCGCTCTTTTCTGGAGTGTCTGAGGACAGCTACAGTGTACTTAGATATAATAATAAATAAATAAATCTTTTAAAAAAAATGTGGAAAATTATCAACTCACTCAGAAAGACCTGGAATATGGCCAGAAAACCTGAAAAACGTGGAAGGACATAGAATATGGCGAGAAATCTTGAAAAAGGTAGAAAATTAAAAATTCACACTGTAGGACCCAAAATATGTTGAGAAACCCTGAAAAACGTGGAAAATTAAAAACTCACACTGAAGGACCTTGAATATGATGACAAACCCTGAAAAAAGTCGAAAATTAAAAATTCCCACTTAAGGATATAGAATATGGCAAGAAACCCTGAAAAAGGTGGAAAAACAGAAATTCCCACTGTAGGACCCAAAATTGCGAAAATAACTTGAAAAGGGGGGAAAATGAGAAAAACATACTGTAAGACCCAGAATATGCGAGAAAACCCTGAAAAACGTGAAAAGTAAAAATTCACAAGGTCAGACCTAGAACATGAAGAGAAACCATGAAAAAAGTGGAAAATTAAAAATTCACACTGTATTACCCAGAATATGGGGAGAAACACTGAAAAATGTGGAAAATTAAAAATTTACACTGAAGGACCTGGAATATGGCACAAAAACCTGAAAAACTTGGAAATGAGAAAATCACACTGTAGGACCCAGAATATGATGAAAACACCTGAAAAACGTGGAAAATTAAAAATTCACACTGAAGGACCCGGAATATGGTTACAAAACCAGAAAAAAAGGAAAATAAAAACTCACAGTGAAGGACCCAGAATATGGCGAGATAACCTGAAAAAAGTAGAAAATTAAAAATTCACACTGAAAGACCCCGAATATGGCGAGAAAACCTGAAAGGTGGAAAATGAGAATAATCACACTGTAGGACCCAGAATTGCGAAAAAAACATGAAAAATATCGAAAATGAGAAAATCACACTGTAGGACCCAGAATATGCCGAGAAACCATGAAAAACGTGGAAAGTTAAAAACACACACTATAGGACCCAGAATATGGCCAGAAACCCTGAAAAAGTACAAAATTAAAAACTCACACTGAAGGACCCCAAATATTGCGATTAAACCTGAAAAAAGTGGAAAATGAGAAAAATCACACTGTATTACCCAGAATATGGCAAGAAATACTGAAAAACCTGGAAAATTAAAAATTCACACTGAAGGACGTGGAATATGGCAAGAAAACCTGAAAAACATGGAAATGAGAAAATCACACTGTAAGACCCAGAATATAACGAAAAAACCTGAAAAACGTGGAAAATAAAAAATTCACACTGAAGGACCCGGAATATGTCGAGAAACCCTGAAAAACGTGAAAATTAAAAATTCACACTGAAGGACCCGGAATATGTCGAGAAAACCTGAAAAACGAGGAAAATTAAAACCTCACACTGAAGGATCCCGAATATGGCGAGAAAACCTGAAAAAGTTTAAAAATGATAATAATCACACTGTAGGACCCAGAATTGCGAAAAAATTTGTAAAAAGTCCTAAATGAGAAAATCACACTGTAGGACCCAGAATATGGCGAGAAACCCTGAAAAAAGTAGAAAATTAAAAACTCACACTGAAGGACCCCCCATATGGAGAGAAAACCTGAAAAAGGTGGAAAATGAGATAATCACAGTGTAGAACCAAGAATATGCCACGAAACCCTGAAAAACGTGGAAAATTAAAAATATACACAATAGGACCCAGAATATGGCGAGAAAACCTGAAAAAATTAGAAAATTAAAAACTCACACTGAAGGACCCAAAATATGGCGAGGAACCCTGAAAGGTGGAAAATGAGAAATCACAGTGATTAACGAAAAAAACTTGAAAAACGTCGAAAATGAGAAAATCACAGTGGAGGACCCAGAATATGCCTAGAAACACTGAATACATGAAAATTAAAAATTCACACTGTATTTCCCAGAATATGGCAAGAAATACTAAAAAACGTGGAAAAGTAAAAATTCACACTGAAGGACCTGGAATTTGGCAAGAAAACCAGAAAAACAAGGAAAATTAAAAATTCACACTGAAGGACCCAGAATATGGCGAAAAACCCTGAAAAAAGTAGAAAATTAAAAGCTCACACGGAAGGACCACAAATATGGCGAAAAAAACCTGAAAAAGGTGGAAAATGAGAAAACCACACTGTAGGACCTAGAATTACGAAAAAACTTGAAAAACTAGGAAATTAGAAACTCACACTGAAGGACCCCGAATATGGCGAGAAAACCTGAAAAAGGTGGAAAATGAGAAAATCACACTGTAGGAACCAAAATTGCGAAAAAACTTGAAAACCGTCGAAAATAAAAAAAAAAAAATCACACTGTAGGACCCAGAATATGCCGAGAAACCCTTGAAAAACTTGGAAAAATAAAATACACGCTGTAGGAACCAGAATATATTGAGAAACCCTGAAAAAGTAGAAAATCAAAAACTCAAACTGAAGGACCCCAAATACGGGGAGAAATCCTGAAAAACGTGGGAAATGAGAAAATCACACTCTAGGACCAAGAATATGACGAAAAAAACTGAAAAAACGAGGAAAATAAAATATTCACACTGAAGGACAGGGAATATGGCAAGAAAACCTGAAAAACGAGGAAAATTAAAAACGACAAACTGAAGGACCTGGAATATGGTGAGAAAACATGAAAAACATGGAAAATTAAATATTCACACTGAAGGACCCAGAATATGCTGAGAAAATCTGAAAAAGTTGGATAATGAGCATATCACAGTGTAGGACACAGAACATGACGAAAAAAACTTAAAAACGTTTAAAATTAAAAATTCACACTGTAGGACCAGAATATGGCGAGAAACCCAGAGAAACGTGGAAAATTTAAAAATCACACTGTAGGACACAGAATATGGCGATTAACCCTGTAAAAAGTAGAATATTAAAAACTCACACTGAAGTACCCTGAAAATGGCAAGAAAACCTGAAAAAGGTGGAAAATGAGAAAATCACACTGTAGGATCCAGAATTGTGAAACAAAAAACTTGAAAAATGTCAAAAATGAGTAAAATCACACTGTAGGACCCAGAATAGGCCGAGTAACCCCTGAAAAACGTGGAAAATTAAAAATACACACTGTAGGACCCAGAATATGGCAAGAAACCCTGAAAGAATTAGAAAATTAAAAACTCACACTGAAGGACCCGGAATATGGCAAGAAAACCTGAAAAAGGTGGAAAATGAGAAAATCACACTGTAGGACCAGAATTGCAAAACAAAAAACTTGAAAAATGTCAAAAATGAGAAAATCACACTGTAGGACCCAGAATATGCCAAGTAACCCTGAAAACCGTGGAAAATTAAAAATACATGCTTTAGGACCCCAGAATATGGCGAGAAACCCTGAAAAAAGTAGAAAATTACAAACTCACACTGAAGGACCCCAAATATGGCGAGAAAACCTGAAAAAGGTGGAAATTGAGAAAATCACACTGTAGGACCCAGAATTACGAAAAAACTTTAAAAACGTGGAAAATGAGAAAATCACTCTTCAGGACCCAAAATATGCCAAGAAACCGTGAAAAACGTGAAAATTAAAAATTCACACTGTCAGACCCACATTATGGCGAGAAACCTTGAAAAAATTGGACAATAAAAATTCACACTGTATTACCCAGAATACGGCCAGCAACCCTGAAAAAAGTAGATAACTATAAACTCACACTGATGGACGAGGATATGGCTAGAAAACCTGAAAAAGGTGGAAAATGAGAAAATCACACTGCAGGACCCAGAATATGCTGAGAATCCCTGAAAATCGTGGAAAATTAAAAATTCACACTGAAGGACCCGGAATTTGGCGAGAAAACCTGAAAAACGAGGAAAATTAAAAATTCACACTGTATTACCCAAAATATGGGGAGAAATACTGAAAAACGTGGAAAATTAAAAATTCACACTGCAGGACCTGGAATATGGCAAGAAATCCTGAAAAATTTGGAAACGAGAATATCACACTGTAGGACCCAGAATATGATGAAAAAACCTGAAAAACGTGGAAAATTAAAAATTCATACCTAAGGAATCAGAATATGGCGAGAAAACCTGAAAAAACGAGGAAAATTAAAAACTCACACTGTAGGACCTAGATTATGGCAAGATAACCTGAAAAAGTTGGAAAATGAGAAAATCACATGTAGGACCCCAGAATTGTGAGAAAATCTGAAAAAGGTTGAAAACGAGAAAAATAACACTGCAGGAGCCAGAATATGCTGAGAAAACCTGAAAAACATTGAAAATTAAATATTCACACTATAGGACCCAGAATATGGCGAGAAACACTGAAAAAGGAAAAAAACCGAGAAAATCACAGTGTAATAATCAGAATATGACGAAATAACTTAAAAACGTGGAAAATTTAAAATTCACACTGTAGTACCCAGAATATGGCAAGAAAACCTTAAAAAGTAGAAATTAAAAAACTCACACTGAAGGACCCCAAATATGGCGAGAAAATCTGAAAAACATGGAAATGAAAAAAATCACACTGTAGAACCAGATTATGACGAAGAAACCTGAAAAATGTGGAAAAATAAAAATTCACACTCAAGGACCCGGATATAGCGAACAAAACTGAAAAATGAGGAAAATTAAAATCTCACACTGAAGGACCCAGAATATGGCGAGAAAACCTGTAAAACCTAGAAAATTAAATATTCACACTGGAGGACACAGAATATTTCGAGAAACTCTGTAAAATCTTGAAAATTAAAAATTCACTCTAAAGGACCAGAATATGGCAAGAAACCTTGAAAAACGTGGAAAATTAAAAATTCACACTGAAGAACCTGGAATATGGCAAGAAAATAAGAAAAACGTGGAAATGAGAAAATCACACTGTATGACCTTGAATATGGCGAGAAAACCTGAAAAACGAGGAAAATTAAAAACTCACACTGAAGGACCCAGAATATGGCGAGAAAACCTGAAAAACATGGAAAATTAAATATTCACAAAGTAGAACCCAGGATAGGGAGAGAAACACTGAAAAAAGTGGAAAATTAAAAATTCACACTCTAGGAACAGAATATGGCATGAAAACTTGAAAAACGTGGAAAATCGAAAATTCACACTGTAGGACTCAGAATATGCCGAGAAGACCTGAAAAAGTTGGAAAATGAGGAAATCACACTGAAGGACCCAGAATATGACGAAAAAAACTTAAAAAGGTTTAAAATTAAAAATTCATACTGTAGGACACAGAATATGGCAAGAAAACCTGAAAAAACGTGAAAAATTTAAAATTCACACTGTAGGATGCAGAATATGGCGAGAAAACACTGAAAAAAGTAAAAAATTAAAATCTCATACTGAAGGACCCCGAATATGTCGAGAAAACCTGAAAAAGGTGGAAAATGAGAAAATCACACTATAGGACCCAGAATTGCGAAAAAAATTGAAAAACGTCGAAAATGAGAAAATCACACTGTAGGACCCAAAATATGCCGAGAAACACTGAAAAATGTGCAAAATTAAACATACACGCTGTAGGACCCAGAATATGGCAACAAACCATGAAAAAAGTAGAAAATTAAAAACTCACACTGAAGGACCACGAATATGGTGAGAAAACATGAAAAAGGTGGTTAATGACAAAATCAACTGTAGGACCCAGAATATGATGAAAAAAACTTAAAAACGATTAAAATTAAAAATTCACACTGTAGGACCCCGAATATGGTGAGAAAATCTGAAAATGTTTAAAAATGAGAAAAATACACCGTAGGACCCAGAATATGCTGAGAAACCCAGAAAAACAAGGAAAAATAAAAATACGCTTTGAAGGAGCCAGATTATGACAGGAAACCTGAAAAAAGTAGAAAATTAAAAACTCACACGGAAGTACCCTGAATATGGCAAGAATACCTGAAAAAGGTGGAACTAGAGAATAATCACACAGTAGGACACAGAATTGCGAAAAAAACATGAAAAACGTAGAAAATGAGAAAATCACACTGTAGGACCCAGAATATGCTTGAAACCCTGAAAATCGAGGAAAAATAAAAATACGATTTGTAGGAGCCAGAATATGGCGAGAAACCCTGAAAAAAGTAGAAAATGAAAAACTCACACTGAAGAACCCTGAATATGGCGAGAAAAACTGAAAAAGGTGGAAAATTAAAAATGCAAGCTTTAGGACTAAGAATATGGCAAGAAACCCCTGAAAGAAGTAGAAAATTTAAAACACACACTGAAGGATCGGAATATGGCGAGAAAACTTGAAAAAAGTGGAAAATGAGAAAATCACAATTTAGGACCCAAAATATGCCGAGAAAACCCTGAAAAACGTGGAAAATTAAAAATTCACACTGAAGGACCCGGAATATAGCGAGAAAACCTGAAAAAGGTGGAAAATGAGAAAATCACATGTAGAACCCAGAATAGCGAAAAAACTTGAAAAAGGTGAAAAATGAGAAAATCACACTGCAGGACCCAGAATATGCTGAGAACCCTGATAATCATGGAAAATTAAATGTTCACACTGTAGGACCCAGAATATGCCTAGAAACCCTTGAAAAACTTGGAAAAATAAAATACAGGCTGTAGGAACCAGAATATATTGAGAAACCCTGAAAAAGTAGGAAATCAAAAACTCACACTGAAGGACCCCGAATATGGGGAGAAATCCTAAAAAACGTGGAAATGAGAAAATCACACTCTAGGACCCAGAATATGACGAAAAAAAACTGAAAAACATGGAAAATTAAAAATTCACACTGAAGGTCCGGGAATATGGTGAGAAAACCTAAAAAACGAGGAAAATTAAAAACACAAACTGAAGGACCCAGAATATGGCGAGAAAACATGAAAAACATGGAAAATTAAATATTCACACTATAGGACCCAGAATATGGCGAGAAACACTGAAAAAGGAGGAAAATGAGAAAATCACACTATAGGACCAGAATATGCAAGAAACCTTGAAAAACGTGAAAAATTAAAAAAAAATTCACAATGTAGGACCCAGAATATGCTGAGAAAATCTGAAAAAGTTGTATAATGAGAATATCACAGTGTAGGACCCAGAACATGACGAAAAAAACTTAAAAACGTTTAAAATTAAGAATTCACACTGTAGGACCTGAATATGGCTAGAAACCCTGAGAATCGTGGAAAATTTAAAAATCACACTGTAGGACGCAGAATATGGCGATTAACCCTGTAAAAAGTGGAATATTAAAAACTCACACTGAAGTACCCCGAAATTGGCAAGAAAACCTGAAAAAGGTGGAAAATGAAAAAAATCACACTGTAGGACCCAAAATATGCTGAGTAACCCTGAAAAACTTGGAAAATTAAAAATACACGCTGTAGGACCCAGAATATGACAAAAAACCCTGAAAGAATTAGAAAATTAAAAACTCACACTGAAGGAACCGGAATATGGCAAGAAAACCTGAAAAAGTGGAAAATGAGAAAATCACACTGCAGGACCCAGAATATGCCGAGAAATGCTGAAAAACGTGAAAATTAAAAATTGACACTGTTGGACACAGAATATGGCAAGAATCATGAAAAAAGTGGAAAATTAAAAATTCACACTGTATATGGCGAGAAACTTAGAAAACGTGGAAAATTAAAAATTCACACTGAAGGACCCCTAATATGGCGAGAAAACCAAAAAAACAAGGAAAATTCAAAACTCACACTGTAGGACCCAGAATATAGCGAGAAATCATGAAAAAGATGGAAAATGAGAATAATCACACTATAGAACCCAGATTTGGAAAAAAAAAATTGAAAAACGTCGAAAATGGGAAAATCACACTGTAGGACCCAGAATATGCCGAGAAACCCTGAAAACGTGGAAAATTAAAAATATACGCTGGGGGAACCAGATTATGGCGAGAAACCATGAAAAAATTGGACAATGAAAATTCTCACTGTATTACCCAGAATATGGCAATCAACCCTGAAAAAAGTAGATAACTATAAACTCACACTGATGGACCCGGAATATGGTTAGAAAACCTGAAAAAGGTGGAAAATGAGAAAATCACACTGCAGGACCCAGAATATGCTGAGAATCCCTGAAAATCGTGGAAAATTAAAAATTCACACTGAAGGACCCGGAATTTGGCGAGAAAACCTGAAAAACGAGGAAAATTAAAAACTCAAACTGAAGGACCCAGAATATGCTGAGAAAACCTGAAAAACGTGAAAATTAAAAATTCACACTGTCGGACACAGAATATTTCGAGAAAACATGAAAAAAAGAGGAAAATTAAAATTCACAATGTATTACCCAAAATATGGGGAGAAATACTGAAAAACGTGGAAAATTAAAAATTCACACTGCAGGACCTGGAATATGGCAAGAAATCCTGAAAAACTTGGAAATGAGAAAATCACACTGTAGGACCCAGAATATGATGAAAAAACCTGAAAAACGTGGAAAATTAAAAATTCACACTGAAGAAATCTGAATATGGCGAGAAAAACTGAAAAAACGAGGAAAATTAAAAACTCACACTGTAGGACCCAGAATATGCCAAGAAACACGGAAAAAAGTGAAAATTAAAAATTCACATTGTTGGACACAATATGGCGAGAAACCAATAAAAAAGTGTGAAATTAAAAATTCACACTGTATTTCCCAGAATATGTCGAGAAATACTGAAAAACGTGTTAAATTAAAAATTCACACTGAAAGACCTGAAAAACGTGGAAATGAGAAGATCACACTTTAGGACTCAGAATATGATTTAAAAAACTGAGAAACGTGGAAAATAAAAAATACACGCTGTAGGACACAGAATATGTCGAGAAACCCTGAAAAATTATAAAATTAAAATCTCACACTGAAGGACCCCAAATATGGCTAGAAAGGCTGTAAAAAGTTGGAAAATGAGAAAATCACACTGTAGGACCCAGAATTACGAAAAAATTTATAAAACGTGGAAAATGAGAAAATCACACTGCAGGACCTAGAATATGCTGAGTAACCCTGAAAAACATGAAAATTAAAAATTCACACTGTCGGACACAGAATATGGCGAGAAACCATGAAAAAAGTGGAAAATTAAAAATTCACACTGTATTACCCAGAATATGGCGAGAAATACTAAAAAACGTGGAAAATTAAAAATTCACCCTGAAGGACCTGGAATATGGCAAGAAAACCTGAAAAACGAGAAAAATGAGAAAAATCACTCTGTAGTACCCAGAATATGACGAAAAAAACCTGAAAAACGTGGAAAATTAAAAACTCACACTGAATGACCCAGAATATGGCAAGAAAACCTGAAAAAAGTAAAAAACTAAAAATTCACACTGAAAGACCCCGAATATGGCGAGAAAACCTGAAAAAGGTGGAAAATGAGAATAAATGACTGTAGGACCCAGAATTGCGAAAAAACTTGAAAAACTTCGAAAATGAGAAAATCACACTTTAGGACCCAGAATATGCCGAGAAACCCTGAAAAACGTGGAAAATTAAAAATACGCGCTGTTGGACCCAGAATATGGTGAGAAACCGGAAAAACGTGGAAAATTAAAAATACACTCTGTTGGACCCAGAATATGGCAAGAAACCCTGCAAAAGGTGAAAAACGAGAAAATCACACTGTAAGACCCAGAATTACGAAAAAACCTGAAAAACTTGGAAAATGAGAAAATCACACTGAAGGAAACAGATATATGCCGAGAAACCCTGAAAAACTTGGAAAATTAAAAATTCACACTGAAGGACCCGGAATATAGCGAGAAAACCTGAAAAAGGTGGAAAATGAGAAAATCACATGTAGAACCCAGAATAGCGAAAAAACTTGAAAAAGGTGAAAAATGAGAAAATCACACTGCAGGACCCAGAATATGCTGAGAAACCCTGATAATCATGGAAAATTAAATGTTCACACTGTAGGACCCAGAATATGCCTAGAAACCCTTGAAAAACTTGGAAAAATAAAATACACGCTGTAGGAACCAGAATATATTGAGAAACCCTGAAAAAGTAGGAAATCAAAAACTCACACTGAAGGACCCCGAATATGGGGAGAAATCCTAAAAAACGTGGAAATGAGAAAATCACACTCTAGGACCCAGAATATGACGAAAAAACCTGAAAAACATGGAAAATTAAAAATTCACACTGAAGGTCCGGGAATATGGTGAGAAAACCTGAAAAACGAGGAAAATTAAAAACACAAACTGAAGGACCCAGAATATGGCGAGAAAACATGAAAAACATGGAAAATTAAATATTCACACTGTAGGACCCAGAATATGGCGAGAAACACTGAAAAAGGAGGAAAATGAGAAAATCACACTATAGGACCAGAATATGGCAAGAAACCTTGAAAAATGTGGAAAATTAAAAATTCACAATGTAGGACCCAGAATATGCTGAGAAAATCTGAAAAAGTTGGATAATGAGAATATCAAACTGTAGGACCCAGAACATGACGAAAAAAACTTAAAAACGTTTAAAATTAAAAATTCAAACTGTAGGACCTGAATATGGCGAGAAACCCTGAGAATCGTGGAAAATTTAAAAATCACACTGTAGGACACAGAATATGGCGATTAACCCTGTAAAAAGTGGAATATTAAAAACTCACACTGAAGTACCCCGAAATTGGCAAGAAAACCTGAAAAAGGTGGAAAATGAAAAAAATCACACTGTAGGACCCAAAATATGCTGAGTAACCCTGAAAAACATGAAAATTAAAAATTCACACTGTCGGACACAGAATATGGCGAGAAACCATGAAAAAAGTGGAAAATTAAAAATTCACACTGTATTACCCAGAATATGGCGAGAAATACTGAAAAACATGGAAAATTAAAAATTCACCCTGAAGGACCTGGAATATGGCAAGAAAACCTGAAAAACGAGAAAATGAGAAAAATCACACTGTAGTACCCAGAATATGACGAAAAAACCTGAAAAACGTGGAAAATTAAAAACTCACACTGAATGACCCAGAATATGGCAAGAAAACCTGAAAAAAGTAAAAAACTAAAAATTCACACTGAAAGACCCCGAATATGGCGAGAAAACCTGAAAAAGGTGGAAAATGAGAATAAATGACTGTAGGACCCAGAATTGCGAAAAAACTTGAAAAACTTCGAAAATGAGAAAATCACACTTTAGGACCCAGAATATGCCGAGAAACCCTGAAAAACGTGGAAAATTAAAAATACGCGCTGTTGGACCCAGAATATGGTGAGAAACCGGAAAAACGTGGAAAATTAAAAATACACTCTGTTGGACCCAGAATATGGCAAGAAACCCTGCAAAAGGTGAAAAACGAGAAAATCACACTGTAAGACCCAGAATTACGAAAAAACCTGAAAAACTTGGAAAATGAGAAAATCACACTGAAGGAAACAGATATATGCCGAGAAACCCTGAAAAACTTGGAAAATTAAAAATTCACACTGAAGGACCCGGAATATAGCGAGAAAACCTGAAAAAGGTGGAAAATGAGAAAATCACATGTAGAACCCAGAATAGCGAAAAAACTTGAAAAAGGTGAAAAATGAGAAAATCACACTGCAGGACCCAGAATATGCTGAGAAACCCTGATAATCATGGAAAATTAAATGTTCACACTGTAGGACCCAGAATATGCCTAGAAACCCTTGAAAAACTTGGAAAAATAAAATACACGCTGTAGGAACCAGAATATATTGAGAAACCCTGAAAAAGTAGGAAATCAAAAACTCACACTGAAGGACCCCGAATATGGGGAGAAATCCTAAAAAACGTGGAAATGAGAAAATCACACTCTAGGACCCAGAATATGACGAAAAAACCTGAAAAACATGGAAAATTAAAAATTCACACTGAAGGTCCGGGAATATGGTGAGAAAACCTGAAAAACGAGGAAAATTAAAAACACAAACTGAAGGACCCAGAATATGGCGAGAAAACATGAAAAACATGGAAAATTAAATATTCACACTGTAGGACCCAGAATATGGCGAGAAACACTGAAAAAGGAGGAAAATGAGAAAATCACACTATAGGACCAGAATATGGCAAGAAACCTTGAAAAATGTGGAAAATTAAAAATTCACAATGTAGGACCCAGAATATGCTGAGAAAATCTGAAAAAGTTGGATAATGAGAATATCAAACTGTAGGACCCAGAACATGACGAAAAAAACTTAAAAACGTTTAAAATTAAAAATTCAAACTGTAGGACCTGAATATGGCGAGAAACCCTGAGAATCGTGGAAAATTTAAAAATCACACTGTAGGACACAGAATATGGCGATTAACCCTGTAAAAAGTGGAATATTAAAAACTCACACTGAAGTACCCCGAAATTGGCAAGAAAACCTGAAAAAGGTGGAAAATGAAAAAAATCACACTGTAGGACCCAAAATATGCTGAGTAACCCTGAAAAACATGAAAATTAAAAATTCACACTGTCGGACACAGAATATGGCGAGAAACCATGAAAAAAGTGGAAAATTAAAAATTCACACTGTATTACCCAGAATATGGCGAGAAATACTGAAAAACGTGGAAAATTAAAAATTCACCCTGAAGGACCTGGAATATGGCAAGAAAACCTGAAAAACGAGAAAATGAGAATAATCACTCTGTAGTACCCAGAATATGACGAAAAAACCTGAAAAACGTGGAAAATTAAAAACTCACACTGAATGACCCAGAATATGGCAAGAAAACCTGAAAAAAGTAAAAAACTAAAAATTCACACTGAAAGACCCCGAATATGGCGAGAAAACCTGAAAAAGGTGGAAAATGAGAATAAATGACTGTAGGACCCAGAATTGCGAAAAAACTTGAAAAACTTCGAAAATGAGAAAATCACACTTTAGGACCCAGAATATGCCGAGAAACCCTGAAAAACGTGGAAAATTAAAAATACGCGCTGTTGGACCCAGAATATGGTGAGAAACCGGAAAAACGTGGAAAATTAAAAATACACTCTGTTGGACCCAGAATATGGCAAGAAACCCTGCAAAAGGTGAAAAACGAGAAAATCACACTGTAAGACCCAGAATTACGAAAAAACCTGAAAAACTTGGAAAATGAGAAAATCACACTGAAGGAAACAGATATATGCCGAGAAACCCTGAAAAACTTGGAAAATTAAAAATTCACACTGAAGGACCCGGAATATAGCGAGAAAACCTGAAAAAGGTGGAAAATGAGAAAATCACATGTAGAACCCAGAATAGCGAAAAAACTTGAAAAAGGTGAAAAATGAGAAAATCACACTGCAGGACCCAGAATATGCTGAGAAACCCTGATAATCATGGAAAATTAAATGTTCACACTGTAGGACCCAGAATATGCCTAGAAACCCTTGAAAAACTTGGAAAAATAAAATACACGCTGTAGGAACCAGAATATATTGAGAAACCCTGAAAAAGTAGGAAATCAAAAACTCACACTGAAGGACCCCGAATATGGGGAGAAATCCTAAAAAACGTGGAAATGAGAAAATCACACTCTAGGACCCAGAATATGACGAAAAAACCTGAAAAACATGGAAAATTAAAAATTCACACTGAAGGTCCGGGAATATGGTGAGAAAACCTGAAAAACGAGGAAAATTAAAAACACAAACTGAAGGACCCAGAATATGGCGAGAAAACATGAAAAACATGGAAAATTAAATATTCACACTGTAGGACCCAGAATATGGCGAGAAACACTGAAAAAGGAGGAAAATGAGAAAATCACACTATAGGACCAGAATATGGCAAGAAACCTTGAAAAATGTGGAAAATTAAAAATTCACAATGTAGGACCCAGAATATGCTGAGAAAATCTGAAAAAGTTGGATAATGAGAATATCAAACTGTAGGACCCAGAACATGACGAAAAAAACTTAAAAACGTTTAAAATTAAAAATTCAAACTGTAGGACCTGAATATGGCGAGAAACCCTGAGAATCGTGGAAAATTTAAAAATCACACTGTAGGACACAGAATATGGCGATTAACCCTGTAAAAAGTGGAATATTAAAAACTCACACTGAAGTACCCCGAAATTGGCAAGAAAACCTGAAAAAGGTGGAAAATGAAAAAAATCACACTGTAGGACCCAAAATATGCTGAGTAACCCTGAAAAACTTGGAAAATTAAAAATACACGCTGTAGGACCCAGAATATGGCAAAAAACCCTGAAAGAATTAGAAAATTAAAAACTCACACTGAAGGAACCGGAATATGGCAAGAAAACCTGAAAAAGTGGAAAGTCTCTCTCTGTCTCTCTCTCTATGTCTCTCTCTGTCTCTCTCTTTCTCTATCTCTGTCTCTCTTTATTTCTCTCTGTCTCTATCTGTCTCTCTCTCTGTCTCTCTCTGTCTCTCTCTCTCTCTCTCTCTGTCTCTTTCCCTCTCTCTGTCTCTCTCTTTCTCTATCTCTGTCTCTCTCTGTCTCTCTCTGTCACTCTGTCTCTCTCTGTCTCTCTCTGTCCCTCTCTGTCTCTCTCTGTGTCTTTCTTTGTATCTCTCTGTCTCTCCCTGTCTCTCTCTGTCTCTCTCTTTATGTCTCTCTCTCTCTCTCTCTTTCTCTCTCTCTGTATCTCTCTGTCTCTCTCTGTGTCTTTCTTTGTCTCTCTCTGTCTCTCTTTGTCTCTCTCTGTCACTCTCTCTATGTCTATCTCTGTCTCTCTCTTTCTCTATCTCTGTCTCTCTCTGTTTCTCTCTGTCTCTATCTCTCTGTGTGTCTCTTTCTTTCCCTCTCTCTGTCTCTATCTCTTTCTCTCTCTGTCTCTCTCTGTCACTCTGTCTCTCTCTGTCTCTCTCTGTCTCTCTCTGTCTATCTGTCTCTCTCTGTCTCTCTCTCTGTCTCTGTCTCTCTCTGTGTCTTTCTTTGTCTCTCTCTGTCTCTCTGTCTCTCTCTGATTCTCTCTGTGTCTCTCTCTATCTCTCTCTCTCTGTCTCTCTCAATGTATCTCTCTGTCTCTCTATGTCTCTCTCTGTGTCTTTCTTTGTCTCTCTCTGTCTCTCTCTGTCTCTCTGTGTGTCTCTCTCTGTCTCTCTCTCTATCTCTGTCTCTCTCTGTCTTTCTCACTCTGTCTCTGTCTCTCTCTGACTCTCTCTGTCTCTCTCTTTCTCTCTGTCTCTCTCTGTCTCTCTCTTTCTCTCTGTCTCTCTCTTTCCCTCTCTCTGTCTCTCTCTGTCTCTATCTCTGTCTCTCTCTGTCCTTCTGACTCTTTCTGTCTCTCTCTGTCTCTCTCTCTGTCTCTCTCTGTCTCTCTCCTTCTCTCTCTCTGTCTCTCTCTTTCACTCTCTCTGTCTCTCTCTGTCTCTATCTCTGTCTCTCTCTGTCTCTCTCTGTCACTCTGTCTCTCTCTGTCTCTCTCTGTCTATCTGTCACTCTCTGTCTCTCTCTCTGTATCTCTCTATCTCTGTCTTTCTCTGTGTCTTTCTTTGTCTCGCTCTGTCTCTCTCTGTCTCTCTCTGTCTCTCTCTCTATGTCTCTCTTTGTCTCTCTCTTTCTCTATCTCTGTCTCTCTCTGTTTCTCTGTCTCTATCTGTCTCTCTCTCTGTCTCTCTCTGTCTCTCTCTGTCTCTCTCTTTCCCTCTCTCTGTCTCTCTCTGTCTCTATCTCTGTCTCTCTCTGTCTCTCTCTGTCACTCTGTCTCTCTCTGTCTCTCACTGTCTCTCTCTGTCTCTCTCTGTCTATCTGACTCTCTCTGTCTCTCTCTGTCTCTCTCTCTTTCTCTGTCTCTGTCTCTCTCTGTCTCTCTCTGTCACTCTGTCTCTCTCTGTTTCTCTCTGTCTCTATCTGTCTCTCTCTCTGTCTCTATCTGTCTCTCTCTGTCTCTCTCTGTCCCTCACTCTGTATCTCTCTGTCTCTATCTCTGTCTCTCTCTGTCTCTCTCTGTCACTCTGTCCCTCTCTGTCTCTCTCTGTCTCTCTCTCTATCTCTCTCTCTGTCTCTCTCTGTCTCTCTCTGTCTAACTCTATCTGTCTCTGTCTCTCTCTGTCTCCATCTGTCACTCTGTCTGTCTCTCTCTGTCTCTCTCTGTCCCTTCTGTCTCTATCTCTGTATCTCTCTGTCTCTCTCTCTGTCTCTCTCTGTCTCTCTCTGTGTCTCTGTCTCTCTCTGTCTCTCTCTGTCTCTCTCAATGTATCTCTCTGTCTCACTATGTCTCTCTCTGTGTCTTTCTTTGTCTCTCTCTGTCTCTTTCTGTCTCTCTCTGTGTCTCTCTCTGTCTCTCTCTCTCTATCTCTGTCTCTCTCTGTCTTTCTCACTCTGTCTCTGTCTCTCTCTGTCCCTCTCTCTGTCTCTCTCTGTCTCTATCTCTGTCTCTCTCTGACTCTCTCTGTCTCTCTCTTTCTCTCTGTCTCTCTCTGTCTCTCTCTCTTTATCTCTCTGTCTCTCTCTGTCTCTCTCTGTCTCTCTCTCTCTGTGTCTCTCTCTGTCTTTCTCTGTCTCTAATTCTGTCTCTCTCTGTCTTTCTCTGGGTCTTCCTTTGTCTCTCTCTGTCTTTCTCTGTCTCTCTCTGTGTCTCTCTCTGTCCATCTGACTCTTTCTGTCTCTCTCTGTCTCTCTCTCTGTGTCTCTCTGTGTCTCTCTGTCTCTCTCTATGTCTTTCATTGTCTCTCTCTGTCTCTCTCTGTCTATCTCTCTGTCTCTCTCTGTCTCTCTCTGTCTCTATCTCTGTCTCTCTCTGTCTCTCTATGTCTCTCTATGTCTCTCTTAATGTATCTCTCTGTCTCTCTATGTCTCTCTCTGTGTCTTTCTTTGTCTCTCTCTGTCTCTCTCTGTCTCTCTCTCTGTCTCTCTGTCTCTCTCTGTCTCTCTCTGTCTCTATCTCTGTCTCTCTCTGTCTCTCTCTGTCTCTCTCTGTCTTTGTCTCTCTGTGTGTCTCTCTGTGTGTCTCTCTGTGTCTCTCTCTGTGTCTCTCTGTGTCTCTCTGTCTCTCTGAATGTATCTCTCTGTCTCTCTCTGTCTTTCTTTGTCTCTCTCTGTCTCTCTCTGTCTCTCTCTCTGTCTCTCTCTGTCTCTCTCTCTTTCTCTGTCTCTGTCTCTGTCTCTCTCTGTCACTCTGTCTCTCTCTGTTTCTCTCTGTCTCTATCTGTCTCTCTCTCTGTTTCTATCTGTCTCTCTATGTCTCTCTCTGTCCCTCACTCTGTATCTCTCTGTCTCTATCTCTGTCTCTCACTGTCTCTCTCTGTCACTCTGTCCCTCTCTGTCTCTCTCTGTCTCTCTCTCTATCTCTCTCTCTCTGTCTCTCTCTGTCTCTCTCTGTCTAACTCTATCTTTCTCTGTCTCTCTCTGTCTCCATCTGTCACTCTGTCTGTCTCTCTCTGTCTCTCTCTGTCCCTTCTGTCTCTTTCTCTGTATCTCTCTGTCTCTCTCTCTCTGTCTCTCTCTGTCTCTCTCTGTGTCTCTGTCTCTCTCTGTCTCTCTCTGTCTCTCTCAATGTATCTCTCTGTCTCACTATGTCTCTCTCTGTGTCTTTCTTTGTCTCTCTCTGTCTCTTTCTGTCTCTCTCTGTGTCTCTCTCTGTCTCTCTCTCTCTATCTCTGTCTCTCTCTGTCTTTCTCACTCTGTCTCTGTCTCTCTCTGTCCCTCTCTCTGTCTCTCTCTGTCTCTATCTCTGTCTCTCTCTGACTCTCTCTGTCTCTCTCTTTCTCTCTGTCTCTCTCTGTCTCTCTCTCTTTATCTCTCTGTCTCTCTCTGTCTCTCTCTGTCTCTCTCTCTCTGTGTCTCTCTCTGTCTTTCTCTGTCTCTATCTCTGTCTCTCTCTGTCTTTCTCTGGGTCTTCCTTTGTCTCTCTCTGTCTGTCTCTGTCTCACTCTCTGTCTTTCTCTGTCTCTCTCTGTGTCTCTCTCTGTCCTTCTGACTCTTTCTGTCTCTCTCTGTCTCTCTCTCTGTGTCTCTCTGTGTCTCTCTGTCTCTCTCTATGTCTTTCATTGTCTCTCTCTGTCTCTCTCTGTCTATCTCTCTGTCTCTCTCTGTCTCTATCTCTGTCTCTCTCTGTCTCTCTATGTCTCTCTTAATGTATCTCTCTGTCTCTCTATGTCTCTCTCTGTGTCTTTCTTTGTCTCTCTCTGTCTCTCTCTGTCTCTCTCTCTGTCTCTCTGTCTCTCTCTGTCTCTCTCTGTCTCTATCTCTGTCTCTCTCTGTCTCTCTCTGTCTCTCTCTGTCTTTGTCTCTCTGTGTGTCTCTCTGTGTGTCTCTCTGTGTCTCTCTCTGTGTCTCTCTGTGTCTCTCTGTCTCTCTCAATGTATCTCTCTGTCTCTCTCTGTCTTTCTTTGTCTCTCTCTGTCTCTCTCTGTCTCTCTCTGTGTCTTTCTCTGTCTCTCTCTCTATCTCTGTCTCTCTCTGTCTTTCTCACTCTGTCTCTGTCTCACTCTGTCTCTATCTCTGTCTCTCTCTGACTCTCTCTGTCTCTCTCTTTCTCTCTGTCTCTCTCTGTCTCTCTCTGTCTCTCTCTCTGTATCTCTCTGTCTCTCTCTGTCTCTCTCTCTCTGTGTCTCTCTCTTTCTCTGTCTCTATCTCTGTCTCGCTCTGTCTCTCTCTGTGTCTTTCTTTGTCTCTCTCTGTCTCACTGTCTGTCTCTCTCTGTCTTTCTCTGTCTCTCTCTGTGTCTCTCTCTGTCTTTCTCTGTCTCTATCTCTGTCTCTCTCTGTCTCTCTCTGTCCTTCTGACTCTTTATGTCTCTCTCTGTCTCTCTCTCTGTATCTCTCTGTCTCTCTCTGTCTCTCTCTGTTTCTCTCTCTGTCTCACTCTGTCTCTCTCTGTCTCTCTCTGTCTCTCTCTCTGTCTCTCTCTCTGTCTCTCTCTATGTCTCTCTCTCTTTCTCACTCTGTGTATCTCTGTCTCACTCTGTGTCTCTCTCTGTCTCACTCTGTCTCTCTCTGTCTCTCTCTGTCTCTCTCTCTGTCTCTCTGTCTCTCTCTGTCTCTCTCTCTGTCTCTCACTGTCTGTCTCTGTCTGTCTCTGTCTCTCTCTGTCTCTCTCTGTCTCTCTCTCTGTCTCTCTCTGTGTTTCTCTGTGTCTCTCTGTGTCTCTCTCTGTGTCTCTCTGTGTCTCTCTCTGTCTCTCTCTGTGTCTCTCTGTGTCTCTCTGTGTCTCTCTGTCTCTCTCTGTGTCTCTCTCTGTCTCTCTCTGTCTATCTCTGTCTCTCTCTGTCTCTCTCAATGTATCTCTCTGTCTCTCTATGTCTCTCTCTGTGTCTTTCTTTGTCTCTCTCAGTCTCTCTCTCTCTCTCTGTCTCACTCTGTCTCTCTCTCTGTCTCTCTTTGTCTCTCTCTCTGTATCTCTCTGTCTCTCTCTATCTCTCTCTGTCTCTCTCTCTGTGTCTCTCTCTGTCTTTCTTTTTCTCTATCTATATCTCTCTCTGTCTCTCTCTGTGTCTTTTTTTGTCTCTCTCTGTCTCTCTCTGTCTCTCTCTGTCTCTCTCTGTCTCTCTCTGTCTCTCTTAGTCTCTCTCTGTGTCTTTCATTGTCTCTCTCTGTCTCTCTCTGTCTTTCGGTGTCTCTCTCTCTGTCTCTCTCTGTCTCACTCTCTGTCTCTCTCTGTCTCTATCTCTGTCTCTCTCTGTCTCTGTCTGTCTCTGTCTGTTTATGTCTATCTCTGTCTCTCTCTGTGTCTCTCTGTGTCTCTCTCTGTGTCTCTCTGTGTCTCTCTGTCTCTCTCTGTGTCTCTCTCTGTCTCTCTCTGTCTCTATCTCTGTCTCTCTCTGTCTCTCTATGTCTCTCTCAATGTATCTCTCTGTCTCTCTATGTCTCTCTCTGTGTCTTTCTTTGTCTCTCTCTGTCTCTCTCTTTCTGTGTCTCACTCTGTCTCTCTCTGTCTCTCTCTCTGTCTCTGTCTCTGTCTCTCTCTCTGTCTCTCTCTGTCTCTCTCTCTAACTCTGTCTCTCTCTGTATTTCTCACTCTGTCTCTGTCTCTCTCTGTCCCTCTCTCTGTCTCTCTCTGTATCTATCTCTGTCTCTCTCTGACTCTCTCTGTCTCTCTCTTTCTCTCTGTCTCTCTCTGTCTCTCTTTGTCTCTCTGTCTGTATCTCTCTGTCTCTCTCTGTCTCTCTCTCTCAGTATCTCCCTCTGTCTTTCTTTGTCTCTATGTCTGACTCTTTCTGTCTCTCTTGTGACTTTCTTTGTCTCTTCTATGTCTCTCTGTGTCTCTCTCTCTGTCTCCCTCAGTCTCTCTCTGTGTCTCTCTCTGTCTTTCTCTGTCTCTATCTCTGTCTCTCTGTCTCTCTCTGTCTCTCTCTGTCCTTCTGTATCTTTCTGTCTCTCTCTGTCTCTCTCTCTGTATCTCTCTGTCTCTCTCTGTCTCTCTCTGTCTTTCTTTTTCTCTCTCTGTCTCTCTCTGTCTCTTTGTGTCTCTCTCTATCTCTCTCTGTCTCTCTCTGTCTCTATCTCTGTCTCTCTCTGTCTCTCTCTGTCTGTCTCTGTCTCTCTGTGTCTCTCTCTCTGTCTCTCTCTGTGTCTCTCTCTGTGTGTCTCTGTCTCTCTCTGTTTCTCTCTCTGTCTCTCTCTGTCTCTCTCTCTCAGTATCTCCCTCTGTCTTTCTTTGTCTCTATGTCTGACACTTTCTGTCTCTCTTGTGACTTTCTTTGTCTCTTCTATGTCTCTCTGTGTCTCTCTCTCTGACTTCCTCAGTCTCTCTCTGTGTCTCTCTCTGTCTTTCTCTGTCTCTATCTCTGTCTCTCTGTCTCTCTCTGTCTCTCTCTGTCCTTCTGTATCTTTCTGTCTCTCTCTGTCTCTCTCTCTGTCTCTCTCTGTCTCTATCTCTGTCTCTCTCTGTCTCTCTCTGTCTGTCTCTGTCTCTCTGTGTCTCTCTCTCTGTCTCTCTCTGTGTCTCTCTCTGTGTGTCTCTGTCTCTCTCTGTTTCTCTCTCTGTCTCTCTCTGTCTCTAACTCTGTCTCTCTCTGTCTCTCTGACTCTCTCTGTATCTCTCTGTCTCTCTCTGTGTTTTTCTTGGTCTCTCTCTGACTCTCTCTGTCTCTCTCTGTCTCTCTCTGTCTCTCTCTGTCTCTCTGTGTTTTTCTTTGTCTCTCTCTGTCTCTCTCTCTGTCTCTCTCTGTCTCACTCTGTCTCTCTCTGTCTCTCTTTGTCTCTCTCTCTGTCTCTCTCTCTGTCTCTCTCTGTCTCTCTCTCTTTCTCACTCTGTGTATCTCTGTCTCTCTCTGTGTCTCTCTGTCTCACTCTGTCTTTCTCTGTCTCTCTCTGTCTCTCTCTCTGTCTCTCTCTGTCTCTCTCTCTTTCTCACTCTGTGTATCTCTGTCTCTCTCTGTGTCTCTCTGTCTCACTCTGTCTCTCTCTGTCTCTCTCTGTCTCTCTCTGTCTGTCTCTGTCTCTCTGTGTGTCTCTCTCTGTGTCTCTCTCTGTCTCTCTCTGTGTCTCTCTCTGTCTCTCTGTCTCTCTCAATGTATCTCTCTGTCTCTCTATGTCTCTCTCTGTCTTTCTTTGTCTCTCTCTGTCTCTCTCTGTCTCTCTCTGTCTCTCTATGTGACTTTCAGTGGCCCCACACAGCCTCACATATACTTCTAAAAATTTAAAGAAGGGTGTGGCCACTCTAAAAGCTCAACAATTAACAGCATTGTCTCCTCTTCCAGAGTACCTGGGATCAACTACCAGCAACTATATGGTGGCCCATCTCCAGTTCCAGGGGATCAGACAGACAGACATACAGACAGTGATAAAAATGGCAGGCCTGCCTGGTCTTTCTTTCTTTCTTATCCTTTTTAAAAAATGTTTATTTATATATTTATTTATGTATTTATTAGATATAAGTACACTGTAGCTGTCTTCAGACACTCCAGAAGAAGGTGTCAGATTCTGGAGAATCTAAATCCCTCTTATGGTCTGCATATGATGTACATAAACACAGCCTCACATATACTTCTAAAAATTTAAAGATGTGTGGGGCCATTGAGAGGGCTCAACAATTAACAGCATTGTCTCCTCTTTCAGAGAACCTGAGATAAACTACCAGCACCTTATGGTGGCCCATCTCCAGTTCCAGTGGATCAGACAGACAGACAGACAGAGAGACAGAGATAAGGATGGCAGGCCTGCCTGGTCTTTCTTTATTTCTTATACTTTTAAAAAAATGTTTATTTATTTATTTATTTATTTATTTATTTATTTATTTATGTATTAGATATAAGTACACTGTAGCCGTCTTCAGACACTCCAGAAGAGGGTGACAGATTCTAGAGTATCTAAATCCCTCTTATGGTCTGAATATGATGTACATAAACACAGCATCACATATACTTCTAAAAATTAAAAATGGGTGGGGCCACTGAAAGGGCTCAACAATTAACAGCATTGTCTCCTCTTACAGAGAACCTGGGATCAACTACCAGCAACTATATGGTGGCCCATCTCCAGTTCCAGGGGATCAGACAGACAGACAGACAGACAGACAGAGATAAGGATGGCAGGCCTGCCTGGTCTTACTTTCTTTCTTATCCTTTTTAAAAAATGTTTATTTATTTATTTATTTATTTATTTATTTATTTATGTATTTATTAGATATAAGTACACTGTAGCTGTCTTCAGACACTCCAGAAGAGGGTGTCAGATTCTGGAGAATCTAAATCCCTCTTATGGTCTGCATATGATGTACATAAACACAGCCTCACATATACTTCTAAATATTTAAAGATGGGTAGGGCCACTGATAGGGCTCAACAATTAACAGCATTGTCTCCTCTTTCAGAGAACCTGGGATCAACTACCAGCAACTTTATGGTAGCCCATCTCCAGTTCCAGGGGATCAGACAGACAGACAGACAGACAGACAGAGATAAGGATGGCAGGCCTGCCTGGTCTTACTTTCTATCTTATCCTTTTTAAAAAATGTTTATTTATTTATTTATTTACTTATGTATTTATTATATATAAGTACACTGTAGCTGTCTTCAGTCACTCCAGTAGAGGGTGTCAGATTCTGGAGAATCTAAATCCTCTTATAATCTGAATATGATGTACATAAACACAGCCTCATTTATACTTCTAAATATTTAAAGAAGTGTGGGGCCACTGAAAGGGCTCAACAATTAACAGCATTGTCTCCTCTTCCAGAGTACCTGGGATCAACTACCAGCAACTATATGGTGGCCCATCTCCAGTTCCAGGGGATCAGACAGACAGACATACAGACAGTGATAAGGATGGCAGGCCTGCCTGTTCTTTCTTTCTTTCTTATCCTTTTTAAAAAAATGTTTATTTATATATTTATTTATGTATTTATTAGATATAAGTACACTGTAGCTGTCTTCAGACACTCCAGAAGAGGGTGTCAGATTCTGGAGAATCTAAATCCCTCTTATGGTCTGCATATGATGTACATAAACACAGCCTCACATATACTTCTAAAAATTTAAAGATGTGTGGGGCCACTGAGAGGGCTCAACAATTAACAGCATTGTCTCCTCTTTCAGAGAACCTGGGATAAACTACCAGCACCTTATGGTGGCCCATCTCCAGTTCCAGTGGATCATACAGACAGACAGACAGAGAGACAGAGATAAGGATGGCAGGCCTGACTGGTCTTTCTTTATTTCTTATACTTTTAAAAAAATGTTTATTTATTTATTTATTTATTTATTTATTTATTTAAGAGATATAAGTACACTGTAGCCGTCTTCAGACACTCCAGAAGATGGTGTCAGATTCTGGAGAATCTAAATCCCTCTTATGGTCTGAATATGATGTACATAAACACAGCCTCACATATACTTCCAAAAATTTAAAATGGGTGGGGCCACTGAAAGGCTCAACAATTAACAGCATTGTCTCCTCTTCCAGAGAACCTGGGATCAACTACCAGCACCTACAATGTGGCCCATCTCCAGTTCCAGGGGATCAGACAGACAGACAGACCGACAGAGATAAAGATGGCAGGCCTGCCTGGTCTTTCTTTCTTTCTTATCCTTTTTAAAAAATATTTATTTATTTATTTATTTATTTATTTATTTATTTATTTATGTATTTCTTAGATATAAGTACACTGTAGCTTTCTTTAGACACTCAAGAGGAGGGTGTCAGATTCTGGAGAATGTAAATCCCTCTTATGGTCTGCATATGATGTACATAAACACAGCCTCACATATACTGAGCTGAGGTGTCACAGGCCAACTGCTAGAATTTCTGAGTACCACCTAGATAGAGAAAAGCTATGCTGTGGTTGCTTAATTTATGTATTTTATTATTTCTATTTGTTGTTTTGTTTTGTTTTATTTGTTTTTAGAGAAGTCCTCTGTCTGTAGCTCTGGCTGACCCAGGAATGCCTACTTGTGTTAATTAGGGTTTCACAGCTGAGAACAGACACAAAGAGCAAGGTAAGGCTTAGAAAACCCTACATTCAGTGGTGGCTCAAGCTCTTAATGAGAGCACTCTGTAGGCAGAGGCAGTCAGTTTCTGAGTTCGAGGCCACCCTGGTGAAAGACAGGGCTAGGGTAGGGGCTAGGGTGAGGAAAAAAACAAAGAAAGAGAAAGAGAGAGAAAGAGAGAGAGAGAAAGAAAGAGAGAGAGAGAAAGAAAGAGAGAGAGAGAAAGAAAGAGAGAGAGAGAAAGAAAGAGAGAGAAAGAGAGAGAGAGAGAAAGAGAGAGAGAGAAAGAGAGAGAGAGAGAAAGAGAGAGAGAGAGAAAGAGAGAGAGAGAAAGAGAGAGAGAGAGAAAGAGAGAGAGAGAGAAAGAGAGAGAGAGAGAAAGAGAGAGAGAAAGAGAGAGAGAGAGAAAGAGAGAGAGAGAGAAAGAGAGAGAGAGAAAGAGAGAGAGAGAGAGAAAGAGAGAGAGAGAAAGAAAGAGAGAGAAAGAAAGAGTTTTTATAAAAGTTTTAAAAAAAGTGTTAAAGTTTTTAAAAATTAAAAAAAAAAATACCAGATCACCATCACACAGCATTGGCTGTCTTCAGGTGTATCCTTTCAGCCTCCAAAACAAAAAACAATGGCTGGTTGTCTTCAGGTGTATCCTATTCTCGAGTCTTATTTCCAACCTTAGAGCTGGGCTGAGCTGCCTCATTATGTAATTGCAAACCTTCCTTGGTTTGTCTTTTCCATTTCTAAGACTAACAGGCCTTTTTCTATTTATTGAATATGCTCATGACTGTCCTTTAGATATAGTAAATATAACTCTTGCTTATAAAACTTGTTTTCTAGGAATTTTTAAAGGGCAATGGCAGAGTTTATTTATAAAAAAATATTTTGCATTTATTTATTTGTGTGAGTGATGAAGCTCAGGTCTTCAAACTCGTCAGGAGGTATGATTACCTCCCCTCTCTCTCAACCCCTCTCTCTCCTCTCTCAATGATTGTGTAAGAATGTTTTGCATGTGTATGCTGTGCCCACAGACTCCAGAACAGAGTATTAGATCCCCTGGAACTGGAGATGGGCCACCATATATAATACTGGTAATTGAGCCCAGGTTCTCTGGAAGAGGAGACAATGCTCTTAATTGTTGTGCCCTCTCTGTAGCCACATCTTTCTTTTTTTTTGAGTATATGTGAGGCTGTGTTTATATACATCATATGCAGACAATAAGAATGATTTAGATTCTTCAGAATCTGACACCCTCTTCTGGACTGTCTGAAGATAGCTACAGCATACTTAAATATAATAAATAAATAAATCTTAAAAAGAAAAGGAAAAGTAAAAAAGAAAGAACAGGCCTGCCATATGCATGTTCATAGAGGAAAATGAAGAGACCCCAATCTAACCTCAGCAGGGTGCTTCCTTCTGGATGGTAGCTCACAGTTTCATCCCAGCAAGACAGGCAAATCACTGAGTTCAAGGACAGTAAGGTTCAGGACAGCCAAGGTTAGGAAGGAAAAGGGTCTATGTTGAGAATACAAACCGACAAAACAACAACTAGGAAAAAGAAGTGACAGTGTAACTTGGGGTAGGGTACCAACAAGAGAAAGCTTTCTGTTACCACTTACAAACACCAGTAGCCTTGCACCCTTCTGCCCAGGTCCCTGCCTTCCTTTCTAGGAATTCTAAGGATGCCAGGGGGTGGGGGAATCCAGATTAACTTTTTAAAAACAAAGACTTGGTCTTTGATGTCTATAGGAAGCCCTTCTCAGTGCCTTTAACTACCACTGAACTTTCAGGGCTGTGACTCAACTGTAACAAGGAACAGGGCTAAGAACCTGCAGCCTTTGAAAACAACTATTTTTTTAAAGTGGGGGACACAAATCAGCAGTAGAAGCCCTCAGGTTCAGCCATAATACTTGTTAGGGAAAGAGCCTCAATGTCCGGAGCTGAGGTCTCATGGGTGAAGTGCTTCAAGCTCTGAGTATCATTGAAAGAAAGAAAAGATATCATGTGGTTTCTTAATTTATTTATTTTATTATTTCTATTTTTTGTTTTCTTTTGTTTTGTTTTAGAAAAGGCCTCAGTCTGTAGCTATGGCTGACCTAGGACAGACTACATGTGTTAATTAGGGTTTCACAGCTGAGAAACAGACCATACCTATGTAAGACTTAGAAAACCCAACAGTCAGTGGTGGCTCGAGCTCTTAATGAGAGCACTCTGGAGGCAGAGGCAGTCAGTTTCTGAGTTCGAGGCCAGCCTGGTTAAAGACAGGGATAGGCAGGGCTAGGCAAGGCAGAGCTGGGCTAGGCTAGGCTAGGCAAGGGGCTGGGCTAGTCAAGGCAAGGGACTAGGCTAGGCTACTCAAGGGGCTAGGCAAGACAGACAGACAGAGAGAAAGACAGACAAGGATGGCAGGCCTGCCTGGTTTTTCTTTCTTTCTTATCCCTTTTAAAAATTGTTTGTTTATTTATTTATTTATTTATTTATTTATTTATTTATTTATTTATGTATTTATTAGATATACATACAATGTAGCTGTCTTCAGACACTCCAGAAGAGGGTGTAAGATTCTGGAGAATCTATATCCCTCTTATGGTCTTCATATGATGTACATACACACAGCCTCACATTTACATCTAAAAATTTAAAGTTGTGTGGGTCCAATGAAAGGGATCAACAATTAACAGCATTGTCTCCTCTTATAGAGAACCTGGGATCAACTACCAGCAACTATATGGTGGCCCATCTCCAGTTCCAGGGGATCAGACAGACAGACAGACAGACAGACAGATAGAGTTAAGGATGGCAGGCCTACCTTGTCTTTCCTTCTTTCTTATCCTTTTAAAAAAATGTTTATTAATTTAAGTATGTATTTATTAGATATAAGTACACTGTAGCTGTCTTCAAACACTCCCGAAAAGGGTGTCAGATTCTGGAGAATCTATATCCCTCTTATGGTCTGCATATGATGTACATGAACACAGCCTCACATATACTTCTAAAAATTTAAAGATGGGTGGGGCCACTGAAAGGGCTCAACAATTAACAGCACTGACTCCTCTTCCAGAGAACCTGGGATCAACTACCAGCAATTATATGGTGGCCCATCTCCAGTTCCAGGGGATCAGACAGACAGACAGACAGACAGACAAGGATGGCAGGCCTGCCTGGTCTCTCTTTCTTTATTATCCTTTTTTAAAAATGTTTATTTGTTTATTTATGAATTTATTAGATATAAGTACACTGTAGCTGTCTTCAGACACTCCAGAAGAGGGTGTCAGATTCTGGAGAATATAAATCCCTCTTATGGTCTGCATATTCGGTACATAAACACAGCCTCGCATATACTTCTAAAAATTTAAAGATGGGTGGGGCCACTGAAAGGGCTCAACAATTAACAGCATTGTCTCCTCTTCCAGAGAACCTTGGATCAACTACCAGCAACTATATGGTGGCCCATATCCAGTTCCAGGGTATCAGACAGACAGACAGACAGACAGAGATTAGGATGGAGGCCTGCCTGGTCTTTCTTTCTTTCTTATACTTTTAAAAAATGTTTATTTATTTATTTATTTATTTATTTATTTATTTATTTATGTATTTATTATATATAAGTACACTGTAGCTGTCTTCAGACACTCCTGGAGATGGTGTCAGATTCTGGAGAATCTAAATCCCTCTTTTGGTCTGCATATGATGTACATAAACACAGCCTCACATATACTTCTAAAAATTTAAAGATGTGTGGGGCCACTGAAAGGGCTCAACAATTAACAGCATTGTCTCCTCTACCAGAGAACCTGGGATCAACTACGAGCAACTATATGGTGGCCCATCTCCAGTTCCAGGGGATCAGGCAGACAAAGAGAAAGACAGACAAGGGTGGCAGGCCTCCCTGGTTTTTCTTTCTTTCTTATCCTTTTTAAAAAATGTTTATTTATTTATTTATGTACTTATTAGATATAAGTACACCGTAGCTGTCTTCAGACACTCCAGAAGAGGGTGTCAGATTCTGGAGAATATAAATCCCTCTTATGGTCTGCATATGTTGGACATAAACACAGATTCACATACACTACTAAAAATTTAAGATGGGTGGGCCCACTGAAAGGGCTCAACAATTAACAGCATTGTCTCTTCTTCCAGAGAACCTGGGATCAACTACCAGCAACTATATGGTGGCCCATCTCCAGTTCCAGGGGATCAGACAGACAGACAGACAGAGATAAAAAGGGCAGGCCTGCCTGGTTTTTCTTTCTTTCTTATCCTTTTAAAATAATATTTATTTATTTATTTATTTATTTACTTATTTATTTATTTATTTATGTATTTATTAGATATAAGTACACTGTAGTTGTCTTTAGACACTCCAGAAGAGGGTGTCAGATTCTGGAGAATCTAAATCCCTCTTATGGTCTGCATATGATGTACATAAACACAGCCTAACATATACTTCTAAAAATTTAAAGATAGGTGGAGCCACTGAAAGGGCTCAACAATTAACAGCATTGTCTCTTCTTCCAGAGAACCTGGGATCAACTAACAGCAACTATATGGTGGCCCATCTCCAGTTCCAAGGGATCAGACAGACAGACAGACAGACTGACAGAGGTAAGGATGGAGGCCTGCCTGGTCTTTCTTTATTTCTTATACTTTTAAAAAAATGTTTATTTATTTATTTATTTATTTATTTATTTATTTATTTATGTATTTATTAGATATAAGTACACTGTAGCTGTCTTCAGACACTGTAGAAGGGGGTGTCATCTTCTGGAGAATCTAAATCCCTCTTATGGTCTGCATATGATGTACATAAACACAGCCTCACATATACTTCTAAAAATTTAAAGATGGGTGGGCCCACTGAAAGGGCTCAACAATTAACACCATTGTCTCCTCTTCCAGAGAACGTGGGATCAACTACCAGCAACTATGTGGTGGCCCATCTCAAGTTGCAGGGCATCAGACAGACAGACAGACAGAAAGAGATAAGGATGGCAGGCCTGCCTGATTTATCTTTCTTTCTTATCTTTTTAAAAAATGTTTATTTATTTATTAATTTATTAATTAATTAATTTATTTATTTATTTATTTATTTATTTATTTATTTATTTATTAGATATAAGTACACTGTAGCTGTCTACAGACTCTCCAGAAGAGGGTGTCAGATTCTGGAGAATCTATATCCCTCTTATGGTCTGCATATGATGTACATAAACACAGCCTCACATATACTTCTAAAAATTTAAAGATGGTTGGGGCCACTGAAAAAGCTCAACAATTAACAGCATTGTCTCCTCTTCCAGAGGACCTGGGATCAACTACCAGCAACTATATTGTGGCCCATCTCCAGTTCCAGGGGATCAGACAGACATACATACAGACAGACAGACCAGGATTGCAGGCCTGCTTGGTTTTTCTTTCTTCTTATACATTTTAAAAATGTTTATTTATTTTTATATATATTTATTAGATATAAGTACATTGTACCTGTCTTCAGACACTTCAGAAGAGGGTGTCATATTCTGGAGAATCTAAATCCCTCTTATGGACTGCATATTATGTACATAAACACAGCCTCACATATACTTCTAAAAATTTAAAGAAGGGTGGGGCCACTCTAAAAGCTCAACAATTAACAGCATTGTCTCCTCTTCCAGAGTGCCTGGGATCAACTACCAGCAACTATATGGTGGCCCATCTCCAGTTCTAGACGATCAGACAGACAGACATACAGACAGTGATAAGGATGGCAGGCCTGCCTGGTCTTTCTTTCTTTCTTATCCTTTTTAAAAAATGTTTATTTATATATTTATTTATGTATTTATTAGATATAAGTACACTGTAGCTGTCTTCAGACACTCCAGAAGAGGGTGTCAGATTCTGGAGAATCTAAATCCCTCTTATGGTATGCATATGATGTACATAAACACAGCCTCACATATACTTCTAAAAATTTAAAGATGTGTGGGGCCACTGAGAGGGCTCAACAATTAACAGCATTGTCTCCTCTTTCAGAGAACCTGGGATAAACTACCAGTACCTTATGGTGGCCCATCTCCAGTTCCAGTGGATCAGACAGACAGACAGAGAGACAGAGAGACAGAGATAAGGATGGCAGGTCTGCCTGGTCTTTCTTTATTTCTTATACTTTTTAAAAAATGTTTATTTATTTATTTATTTATTTATTTATTTATGTATTTATTAGATATAAGTACACTGTAGCCGTCTTCAGACACTCCAGAAGAGGGTGTCAGATTCTGGAGAATCTAAATCCCTCTTATGGTCTGAATATGATGTACATAAACACAGCCTCACATATACTTCTAAAAATTATAAATAGGTGGGGCCACTGAAAGGACTCAACAATTAACAGCATTGTCTCCTCTTTCAGAGAACCTGGGATAAACTACCAGCACCTTATGGTGGCCCATCTCCAGTTCCAGTGGATCAGACAGACAGACAGACAGACAGACAGAGAGACAGAGATAAGGATGGCAGGCCTGCCTGGTCTTTCTTTATTTCTTATACTTTTTAAAAAATGTTTATTTATTTATTTATTTATTTATTTATTTATTTATTTATTTATTTATTAGATATAAGTACACTGTAGCCGTCTTCAGACACTCCAGAAGAGGGTGTCAGATTCTAGAGAATCTAAATCCCTATTATGGTCTGAATATGATGTACATAAACACAGCCTCACATATACTTCTAAATATTATAAATAGGTGGGGCCACTGAAAGGACTCAACAATTAACAGCATTGTTTACTCTTCCAGAGAACCTGGGATCAACTACCAGCACTTAAAAGGTGGCCCATCTCCAGTTCCAGGGGATCAGACAGACAGAAAGACAGACAGTGATAAGGATGGCAGGCCTGCCTGGTTTTTCTCTCTTTCTTATCCTTTTTTTTAAAAAATGTTTATTTATTTATTTATTTATTTATTTATTTATTTATTTATTTATTATTAGATATAAGTACACTGTAGCTGTTCAGGCACTCCAGAAGAGGGTGTCAGATTCTGGAGAATCTAAATCCCTCTTATGGTCTGCATATGATGTACATAAACACAGCCTCACATATACTTCTAAAAATTTAAAGAAGTGTGGGGCCACTCTAAATGCTCAACAATTAACAGCATTGTCTCCTCTTCCAGAGTACCTGGGATCAACTACCAGCAACTATATGGTGGCCCATCTCCAGTTCCAGGGGATCAGACAGACAGACAAACAGACAGTGATAAGGATGGCAGGCCTGCCTGGTTTTTCTTTCTTTCTTATCCTTTTTAAAAAAATGTTTATTTATATATTTATTTATGTATTTATTAGATATATGTACACTGTAGCTGCTTTCAGACAATCCAGAAGAGGGTGTCAGATTCTGGAGAATCTAAACCCCTCTAATGGTCTGCATATGATGTACATAAACACAGCCTCGCATATACTTCTAAAAATTTAAAGATGGGTGGGGCCACTGAGAGGGCTCAACAATTAACAGCATTGTCTCCTCTTTCAGAGAACCTGGGATAAACTACCAGCACCTTATGGTGGCCCATCTCCAGTTCCAGGGGATCAGACAGACAGACAGACAGACAGAAAGACAGAGATAAGGATGGCAGGCCTGCCTGGTCTATCTTTATTTCTTATACTTTTTAAAATATGTTTATTTATTTATTGATTTATTTATTTATTTATGTATTTATTAGATATAAGTACACTGTAGCCGTCTTCAGACACTCCATAAGCGGGTGTCAGATTCTAGAGAATCAAAATCCCTCTTATGGTCTGAATATGATGTACATAAACACAGCCTCACATATACTTCTAAAAATTATAAATAGGTGGGGCCACTGAAAGGACTCAACAATTAACAGCATTGTCTCCTCTTCCAGAGTACCTGGGATCAACTACCAGCACCTAAACGGTGGCCCATCTCCAGTTCCAGGGTTCAGACAGACAGACAGACAGACAGTGATAAGGATGGCAGGCCTGCCTGGTCATTCTTTCTTTCTTATCCTTTTCAAAAAAATGTTTATTTATATATTTATTTATGTATTTATTAGATATAAGTACACTGTAGCTGTCTTCAGCCACTCCTGAAGAGGGTGTCAGATTCTGGAGAATCTAAATCCCTCTTATGGTCTGCATATGATGTACATAAACACAGCCTCACATATACTTCTAAAAATTTAAAGATGTGTGGGGCCAATGAGAGGGCTCAACAATTAACAGCATTGTCTCCTCTTTCAGAGAACCTGGGATAAACTACCAGCACCTTATGGTGGGCCATCTCGAGTTCCAGTGGATCAGACAGACAGACAGACAGACAGAGAGACAGAGATAAGGATGGCAGGCCTGCCTGGTCTTTCTTTATTTCTTATACTTTTTAAAAAATGTTTATTTATTTATTTATTTATTTATTTATTTATTTATTTATTTATTTATTAGATATAAGTACACTGTAGCCGTCTTCAGACACTCCAGAAGAGGGTGTCAGATTCTAGAGAATCTAAATCCCTATTATGGTCTGAATATGATGTACATAAACACAGCCTCACATATACTTCTAAATATTATAAATAGGTGGGGCCACTGAAAGGACTCAACAATTAACAGCATTGTTTACTCTTCCAGAGAACCTGGGATCAACTACCAGCACTTAAAAGGTGGCCCATCTCCAGTTCCAGGGGATCAGACAGACAGAAAGACAGACAGTGATAAGGATGGCAGGCCTGCCTGGTTTTTCTCTCTTTCTTATCCTTTTTTTTAAAAAATGTTTATTTATTTATTTATTTATTTATTTATTTATTTATTTATTTATTATTAGATATAAGTACACTGTAGCTGTTCAGGCACTCCAGAAGAGGGTGTCAGATTCTGGAGAATCTAAATCCCTCTTATGGTCTGCATATGATGTACATAAACACAGCCTCACATATACTTCTAAAAATTTAAAGAAGTGTGGGGCCACTCTAAATGCTCAACAATTAACAGCATTGTCTCCTCTTCCAGAGTACCTGGGATCAACTACCAGCAACTATATGGTGGCCCATCTCCAGTTCCAGGGGATCAGACAGACAGACAAACAGACAGTGATAAGGATGGCAGGCCTGCCTGGTTTTTCTTTCTTTCTTATCCTTTTTAAAAAAATGTTTATTTATATATTTATTTATGTATTTATTAGATATATGTACACTGTAGCTGCTTTCAGACAATCCAGAAGAGGGTGTCAGATTCTGGAGAATCTAAACCCCTCTAATGGTCTGCATATGATGTACATAAACACAGCCTCGCATATACTTCTAAAAATTTAAAGATGGGTGGGGCCACTGAGAGGGCTCAACAATTAACAGCATTGTCTCCTCTTTCAGAGAACCTGGGATAAACTACCAGCACCTTATGGTGGCCCATCTCCAGTTCCAGGGGATCAGACAGACAGACAGACAGACAGAAAGACAGAGATAAGGATGGCAGGCCTGCCTGGTCTATCTTTATTTCTTATACTTTTTAAAATATGTTTATTTATTTATTGATTTATTTATTTATTTATGTATTTATTAGATATAAGTACACTGTAGCCGTCTTCAGACACTCCATAAGCGGGTGTCAGATTCTAGAGAATCAAAATCCCTCTTATGGTCTGAATATGATGTACATAAACACAGCCTCACATATACTTCTAAAAATTATAAATAGGTGGGGCCACTGAAAGGACTCAACAATTAACAGCATTGTCTCCTCTTCCAGAGTACCTGGGATCAACTACCAGCACCTAAACGGTGGCCCATCTCCAGTTCCAGGGTTCAGACAGACAGACAGACAGACAGTGATAAGGATGGCAGGCCTGCCTGGTCATTCTTTCTTTCTTATCCTTTTCAAAAAAATGTTTATTTATATATTTATTTATGTATTTATTAGATATAAGTACACTGTAGCTGTCTTCAGCCACTCCTGAAGAGGGTGTCAGATTCTGGAGAATCTAAATCCCTCTTATGGTCTGCATATGATGTACATAAACACAGCCTCACATATACTTCTAAAAATTTAAAGATGTGTGGGGCCAATGAGAGGGCTCAACAATTAACAGCATTGTCTCCTCTTTCAGAGAACCTGGGATAAACTACCAGCACCTTATGGTGGGCCATCTCGAGTTCCAGTGGATCAGACAGACAGACAGACAGACAGAGAGACAGAGATAAGGATGGCAGGCCTGCCTGGTCTTTCTTTATTTCTTATACTTTTTAAAAAATGTTTATTTATTTATTTATTTATTTATTTATTTATTTATTAGATATAAGTACACTGTAGCCGTCTTCAGACACTCCAGAAGAGGGTGTCAGATTCTAGAGAATCTAAATCCCTATTATGGTCTGAATATGATGTACATAAACACAGCCTCACATATACTTCTAAATATTATAAATAGGTGGGGCCACTGAAAGGACTCAACAATTAACAGCATTGTCTACTCTTCCAGAGAACCTGGGATCAACTACCAGCACCTAAAAGGTGGCCCATCTCCAGATCCAGGGGATCAGACAGACAGAAAGTCAGACAGTGATAAGGATGGCAGGCCTGCCTGGTCTTTCTCTCTTTCTTATCCTTTTTTTAAAAAAATGTTTATTTATTTATTTATTTATTTATTTATCTATTTATTTATTTATTTATTTATTATTAGATATAAGTACACTGTAGCTGTTCAGACACTCCAGAAGAGGGTGTCAGATTCTGGAGAATCTAAATCCCTCTTATGGTCTGCATATGATGTACATAAACACAGCCTCACATATACTTCTAAAAATTTAAGAAGTGTGGGGCCACTCTAAAAGCTCAACAATTAACAGCATTGTCTCCTCTTCCAGAGTACCTGGGATCAACTACCAGCAACTATATGGTGGCCCATCTCCAGTTCCAGGGGATCAGACAGACAGACATACAGACAGTGATAAGGATGGCAGGCCTGCCTGGTCTTTCTTTCTTTCTTATCCTTTTTAAAAAAATGTTTATTTATATATTTATTTATGTATTTATTAGATATATGTACACTGTAGCTGCTTTCAGACACTCCAGAAGAGGGTGTCAGATTCTGGAGAATCTAAACCCCTCTTATGGTCTGCATATGATGTACATAAACACAGCCTCGCATATACTTCTAAAAATTTAAAGATGGGTGGAGCCACTGAGAGAGCTCAACAATTAACAGCATTGTCTCCTCTTTCAGAGAACCTGGGATAAACTACCAGCACCTTATGGTGGCCCATCTCCAGTTCCAGGGGATCAGACAGACAGACAGACAGACAGAAAGACAGAGATAAGGATGGCAGGCCTGCCTGGTCTTTCTTTATTTCTTATACTTTTTAAAATATGTTTATTTATTTATTTATTTATGTATTTATTAGATATAAGTACACTGTAGCCGTCTTCAGACACTCCAGAAGAGGGTGTCAGATTCTAGAGAATCTAAAGCCCTCTTATGGTCTGAATATGATGTACATAAACACAGCCTCACATATACTTCTAAAAATTATAAATAGGTGGGGCCACTGAAAGGACTCAACAATTAACAGCATTGTCTCCTCTTCCAGAGAACCTGGGATCAACTACCAGCACCTAAAAGGTAGCCCATCTCCAGTTCCAGGGGATCAGACAGACAGACAGACAGACAGACAGAGATAAGGAGGGCAGGCCTGCCTGGTTTTTCTTTCTTTCTTATCCTTTTAAAATAATGTTTATTTATTTTTTATTTATTTATTTATGTATTTATTAGATATAAGTACACTGTAGTTGTCTTCAGACACTCCTGAAGAGGGTGTCAGATTCTGGAGAATCTAAATCCCTCTTATGGTCTGCATATGATGTACGTAAACACAGCCTAACATATACTTCTAAAAATTTAAAGATAGGTGGAGCCACTGAAAGGGCTCAACAATTAACAGCATTGTCTCTTCTTCCAGAGAACCTGGGATCAACTAACAGCAACTATATGGTGGCCCATCTCCAGTTCCAAGGGATCAGACAGACAGACGGACAGACTGACAGAGGTAAGGATGGAGGCCTGCCTGGACTTTCTTTCTTTCTTATACTTTTAAAAAAATGTTTATTTATTTATTTATTTATTTATTTATTTATTTATTTATTTATTTATTTATTATTAGATATAAGTACACTGTAGCTGTTCAGACACTCCAGAAGAGGGTGTCAGATTCTGGAGAATCTAAATCCCTCTTTTGGTCTGCATATGATGGACATATACACAGCCTCACATATACTTCTAAAAATTTAAAGAAGGGTGGGGCCACTCTAAAAGCTCAACAATTAACAGCATTGTCTCCTCTTCCAGAGTACCTGGGATCAACTACCAGCAACTATATGGTGGCCCATCTCCAGTTCCAGGGGATCAGACAGACAGACATACAGACAGTGATAAGGATGGCAGGCCTGCCTGGTCTTTCTTTCTTTCTTATCCTTTTTAAAAAAATGTTTATTTATATATTTATTTATGTATTTATTAGATATATGTACACTGTAGCTGCTTTCAGACACTCCAGAAGAGGGTGTCAGATTCTGGAGAATCTAAACCCCTCTTATGGTCTGCATATGATGTACATAAACACAGCCTCGCATATACTTCTAAAAATTTAAAGATGGGTGGAGCCACTGAGAGGGCTCAACAATTAACAGCATTGTCTCCTCTTTCAGAGAACCTGGGATAAACTACCAGCACCTTATGGTGGCCCATCTCCAGTTCCAGGGGATCAGACAGACAGACAGACAGACAGAAAGACAGAGATAAGGATGGCAGGCCTGCCTGGTCTTTCTTTATTTCTTATACTTTTTAAAATATGTTTATTTATTTATTTATTTATGTATTTATTAGATATAAGTACACTGTAGCCGTCTTCAGACACTCCAGAAGAGGGTGTCAGATTCTAGAGAATCTAAAGCCCTCTTATGGTCTGAATATGATGTACATAAACACAGCCTCACATATACTTCTAAAAATTATAAATAGGTGGGGCCACTGAAAGGACTCAACAATTAACAGCATTGTCTCCTCTTCCAGAGAACCTGGGATCAACTACCAGCACCTAAAAGGTAGCCCATCTCCAGTTCCAGGGGATCAGACAGACAGACAGACAGACAGACAGAGATAAGGAGGGCAGGCCTGCCTGGTTTTTCTTTCTTTCTTATCCTTTTAAAATAATGTTTATTTATTTTTTATTTATTTATTTATGTATTTATTAGATATAAGTACACTGTAGTTGTCTTCAGACACTCCTGAAGAGGGTGTCAGATTCTGGAGAATCTAAATCCCTCTTATGGTCTGCATATGATGTACGTAAACACAGCCTAACATATACTTCTAAAAATTTAAAGATAGGTGGAGCCACTGAAAGGGCTCAACAATTAACAGCATTGTCTCTTCTTCCAGAGAACCTGGGATCAACTAACAGCAACTATATGGTGGCCCATCTCCAGTTCCAAGGGATCAGACAGACAGACGGACAGACTGACAGAGGTAAGGATGGAGGCCTGCCTGGACTTTCTTTCTTTCTTATACTTTTAAAAAAATGTTTATTTATTTATTTATTTATTTATTTATTTATTTATTTATTTATTTATTTATTATTAGATATAAGTACACTGTAGCTGTTCAGACACTCCAGAAGAGGGTGTCAGATTCTGGAGAATCTAAATCCCTCTTTTGGTCTGCATATGATGGACATATACACAGCCTCACATATACTTCTAAAAATTTAAAGAAGGGTGGGGCCACTCTAAAAGCTCAACAATTAACAGCATTGTCTCCTCTTCCAGAGTACCTGGGATCAACTACCAGCAACTATATGGTGGCCCATCTCCAGTTCCAGGGGATCAGACAGACAGACATACAGACAGTGATAATGATGGCAGGCCTGCCTGGTCATTCTTTCTTTCTTATCCTTTTCAAAAAAATGTTTATTTATATATTTATTTATGTATTTATTAGATATAAGTACACTGTAGCTGTCTTCAGACACCCCAGAAGAGGGTGTCAGATTCTGGAGAATCTAAATCCCTCTTATGGTCTGCATATGATGTACATAAACACAGCCTCACATATACTTCTAAAAATTTAAAGATGTGTGGGGCCAATGAGAGGGCTCAACAATTAACAGCATTGTCTCCTCTTTCAGAGAACCTGGGATAAACTACCAGCACCTTATGGTGGCCCATCTCCAGTTCCAGTGGATCAGACAGACAGACAGACAGACAGAGAGACAGAGATAAGGATGGCAGGCCTGCCTGGTCTTTCTTTATTTCTTCTACTTTTTAAAAAATGTTTATTTATTTATTTATTTATTTAATTATTTATGTATTTATTAGATATAAGTACACTGTAGCTGTCTTCAGACACTCCAGAAGAGGGTGTCAGATTCTAGAGAATCTAAATCCCTCTTATGGTCTGAATATGATGTACATAAACACAGCCTCACATATACTTCTAAAAATTATAAATAGGTGGGGCCACTGAAAGGACTCAACAATTAACAGCATTGTCTAATCTTCCAGAGAACCTGGGATCAACTACCAGCACCTAAAAGGTGGCCCATCTCCAGTTCCAGGGGATCAGACAGACAGACAGACAGACAGTGATAAGGATGGCAGGCCTGCCTGGTCTTTCTTTCTTTCTTATCCTTTTTTTAAAAAAAATGTTCGTTTATTTATTTATTTATTTATTTATTTATTTATTTATTTATTTATTATTAGATATAAGTACACTGTAGCTGTTCAGACACTCCAGAAGAGGGTGTCAGATTCTGGAGAATCTAAATCCCTCTTATGGTCTGCATATGATGTACATAAACACAGCCTCACATATACTTCTAAAAATTTAAAGAAGGGTGGGGCCACTCTAAAAGCTCAAGAATTAACAGCATTGTCTCCTCTTCCAGAGTACCTGGGATCAACTACCAGCAACTATATGGTGGCCCATCTCCAGTTCCAGGGGATCAGACAGACAGACATACACACAGTGATAAGGATGGCAGGCCTGCCTGGTCTTTCTTTCTTTCTTATCCTTTTAAAAAAAATGTTTATTTATATATTTATTTATGTATTTATTAGACATATGTACACTGTAGCTGTCTTCAGACACTCCAGAAGAGGGTGTCAGATTCTGGAGAATCTAAATCCCTCTTTTTTTTTTTATTATTTTTTTAATATTTTTATTACATATTTTCCTCAATTACATTTCCAATACTATCCCAAAAGTCCCCCATAGCGCCCCCCACTTCCCTACCCACCCATTCCCATTCTTTTGGCCCTGGCATTCCCCTATATTGGGGCATATAAAGTTTGCAAGTCCAATGGGCCTCTCTTTCCATTGATGGCCGACTAGGCCATCTTTCGATACATATGCAGCTAGAGACAAGAGCTCCAGGGTTCTGGTTAGTACATCATGTTGTTCCAACAACAGGGTTGCAGATCCCTTTAGCTCCTTGGGTACTTTCTCTAGCTTCTCCATTGGGAGCCCTGTGATACATCCAATAGCTGACTGTGAACATCCACTCCTGTGTTTGCTAGGCCCCGGCATCATCTCACAAGAGACAGCTATATTTGGGTCCTTTCAGCAAAATCTTGCTAGTGTATGCAATGGTGTCAGCGTTTAGAAGCTGATTATGGGACGGATCCCTGGATACAGCAGTCTCTAAATGGTCCATCCTTTCATCACAGCTACGAACTTTGTCTCTGTAACTCCTTCCCTGGGTGTTTTGTTCCCAATTCTAAGAAGGTGCACAGTGTCCACACTTTGGTCTTCATTCTTCTTGAGTTTCATGCGTTTATCAAATTGTATCTTATATCTTGGGTATCCTAAGTTTTGGGCTAATATCCACTTATCAATGAATACATATTGTGTGAGTTCTTTTGTGATTGTGTTACTTCACTCAAGATGATGCCCTCCAGGTCCATCCATTTGGCTAGGAATTTCATAAATTCATTCTTTTTAATAGCTGAGTAGTACTCCATTGTGTAAATGTACCATAATTTCTGTATCCATTCCTCTGTTGAGGGACATCTGGGTTCTTTCCAGCTTCTGGCTATTATAAATAGGGCTACTATGAACATAGTGGAGCATGTGTCCTTTTTACCGGTTGGGACATCTTCTGGATATATGCCCAGGAGAGGTATTGCTGGATCCTCCGGTAGTACTATGTCCAATTTTCTGAGGAACCGCCAGACTGATTTCCAGAGTGGTTGTACAAGCTTGCAATCCCAACAACAATGGAGGAGTGTTCCTCTTTCTCCACATCCTCGCCAGCATCTGCTGTCACCTGAATTTTTGATCTTAGCCATTCTGACTGGTGTGAGGTGGAATCTCAGGGTTGTTTTGATTTGCATTTCCCTGATGATTAAGGATGTTGAACATTTTTTCAGGTGCTTCTCTGCCATTCGGTATTCCTCAGGTGAGAATTCTTTGTTCAGTTCTGAGCCCCATTTTTTAATGGGGTTTTTTGACTTTCTGGAGTCCACCTTCTTGAGTTCTTTATATATATTGGATATTAGTCCCTTATCTGATTTAGGATAGGTGACGATCCTTTCCCAATCTGTTGGTGGTTTTTTTGTCTTATTGATGGTGTCTTTAGCCTTGCAGAAGCTTTGTAGTTTCATGAGGTCCCACTTGTCAATTCTCGATCTTACAGCACAAGCCATTACTGTTCTATTCAGGAATTTTTCCCCTGTGCCCATATCTTCAAGGCTTTTCCCCACTTTCTCCTCTATAAGTTTCAGTGTCTCTGGTTTTATGTGAAGTTCCTTGATCCACTTAGACTTGTCCTTAGTACAAGGAGATAGGAATGGATCGATTCGCATTCTTCTACATGTTAACAACCAGTTGTGCCAGCACCATTTGTTGAAAATGCTGTCTTTCTTCCACTGGATGTTTTTAGCTCCCTTGTCGAAGATCAAGTGACCATAGGTGTGTGGGTTCATTTCTGGGTCTTCAATTCTATTCCATTGGTCTATTTGTCTGTCACTATACCAGTACCATGCAGTTTTTATCACAATTGCTCTGTAGTAGAGCTTTAGGTCCGGCATGGTGATTCCACCAGAGGTTCTTTTATCCTTGAGAAGAGTTTTTGCTATCCTAGGTTTTTTGTTATTCCAGATGAATTTGCAGATTGCACTTTCTAATTCGTTGAAGAATTGATTTGGAATTTTGATGGGGATTGCATTGAATCTGTAGATTGCTTTTGGCAAGATAGCCATTTTTACAATGTTGATCCTGCCAATCCATGAGCATGGGAGATCTTTCCATCTTCTGAGATCTTCTAGAATTTCTTTCTTCAGAGACTTGAAGTTTTTATTATACAGATCTTTCACTTCCTTAGTTAGAGTCACGCCAAGATATTTTATATTATTTGTGACTATTGAGAAGGGTGTTGTTTCCCTAATTTCTTTCTCAGCCTGTTTATTCTTTGTGTAGAGAAAGGCCATTGATTTGTTTGAGTTAATTTTATATCCAGCTACTTCACCGAAGCTGTTTATCAGGCTTAGGAGTTCTCTGGTGGAATTTTTAGGGTCACTTATATATACTATCATATCATCTGCAAAGAGTGATATTTTGACTTCATCTTTTCCAATTTGTATCCCTTTGATCTCCTTTTGTTGTCGAATTGCTCTGGCTAGGACTTCAAGTACAATGTTGAATAGGTATGGAGAAAGTGGACAGCCTTGTCTAGTCCCTGATTTTAGAGGGATTGCTTCAAGCTTCTCACCATTTACTTTGATGTTGGCTACTGGTTTGCTGTAGATTGCTTTTATCATGTTTAGGTATGGGCCTTGAATTCCTGATCTTTCCAAGACTTTTATCATGAATGGGTGTTGGATCTTATCAAATGCTTTTTCCGCATCTAACGAGATGACCATGTGGTTTTTGTCTTTGAGTTTGTTTATATACTGGATTACGTTGATGGATTTCCGTATATTGAACCATCCCTGCATCCCTGGGATGAAACCTACTTGGTCAGGATGGATGATTGTTTTGATGTGTTCTTGGATTCGGTTAGCAAGAACTTTATTGAGGATTTTTGCATCAATATTCATAAGGGATATTGGTCTGAAGTTTTCTATCTTTGTTGGGTCTTTTTGTGGTTTAGGTATCAGAGTAATTGTGGCTTCATAGAATGAGTTGGGTAGAGTACCTTCTGTTTCTATTTTGTGGAATAGTTTGTGAAGAACTGGGATTAGATCTTCTTTGAAGGTCTGATAGAACTCTGCACTAAACCCATCTGGTCCTGGGCTTTTTTTAGTTGGGAGACTATTAATGACTGCTTCTATTTCTTTGGGGGATATAGGGCTGTTTAGATCATTAACCTGATCTTGATTCAACTTTGGTACCTGGTATCTGTCTAGGAACTTCTCCATTTCATCCAGGTTCTCCAGTTTTGTTGAGTACAGCCTTTGGTAGAAGGATCTGATGGTGTTTTGGATGTCTTCAGGATCTGTTGTTATGTCTCCTTTTTCATTTCTGATTTTGTTAATTAGGATGCTTTCCCTGTGCCCTCTAGTGAGTCTGGCTAAGGGTTTATCTATCTTGTTGATTTTCTCAAAGAACCAGCTCCTTGATTGGTTGATTCTTTGAATAGTTTTTCTTGTTTCCACTTGGTTGATTTCACCCCTGAGTTTGATTATTTCCTGCCGTCTACTCCTCTTGGGTGAATTTGCTTCCTTTTGTTCTAGTGCTTTTAGGTGTGTTGTCAAGCTGCTAATGTGTGCTCTCTCTAGTTTCCTTTTGGAGGCACTCAGAGCTATGAGTTTTCCTCTTAAAAATGCTTTCATTGCGTCCCATAAGTTTGGGTATGTTGTGGCTTCATTTTCATTGAACTCTAAAAAGTCCTTAATTTCTTTCTTTATTCCTTCCTTGACCAAGGTATCATTGAGAAGAGTGTTGTTCAGTTTCCACTTGAAGGTTGGCTTTCTATTATTTATTTTGTTATTGAAGATCAGCCTTAGTCCATGGTGATCTGATAGGATGCATGGGACAATTTCAATATTTTTATATCTGTTGAGGCCTGTTTTGTGACCAATTATGAGGTCAATTTTGGAGAAGGTACCATGAGGTGCTGAGAAGAAGGTATATCCTTTTGTTTTAGGATAGAATGTTCTGTAGATATCTGCCAGATCCATTTGATTCATAATTTCTCTTAGTTTCACTGTGTCCCTGTTTAGTTTCTGTTTCCATGATCTGTCCATTTGTGAAAGTGGTGTGTTGAAGTCTCCCACTATTATTGTATGAGGTGCAATGTGTGCTTTGAGCTTTACTAAAGTTTCTTTAATGAATGTGGCTGCCTTTGTATTTGGAGCATAGATATTCAGGATTGATAGTTCCTCTTGGAGGATTTTACCTTTGATGAGTATGAAGTGTCCCTCCCTGTCTTTTTTAATGACTTTGGGTTGGAAGTCAATCTTATCAGATATTAGAATGGCTACTCCAGCTTGTTTCTTCATGCCATTTGCTTGGAAAATTGTTTTCCAGCCTTTCATTCTGAGGTAGTGTCTATCCTTTTCTCTGAGATGAGTTTCCTGTAAGCAGCAAAATGTTGGGTCTTGTTTGTGTAGACAGTTTGTTAGTCTATGTCTTTTTATCGGGGAGTTGAGTCCATTGATATTAAGAGATATTAAGGAAAAGTAATTGTTGTTTCCTGTTATTTTTGTTGTTAAAGTTGGCATTTTGTTCTTGTGGCTGTCTACTTTTAGGTTTGTTGAGGGATTACCTTCTTGTTGTTTCTAGGGCGTGGTTCCTGTCCTTGTATTGGTTTTTTTCTGTTATTATCCTTTGAAGGGCTGGATTCGTGGAGAGATAATGTGTGAATTTGGTTTTGTCGTGGAATACTTTGGTTTCTCCATCTATGTTAATTGAGAGTTTGGCTGGGTATAGTAGCCTGGGCTGGAATTTGTGTTCTTTTAGTGTCTGTATAACATCTGTCCAGGATCTTCTGGCTTTCATAGTCTCTGGTGAAAAGTCTGGTGTAATTCTGATAGGCTTGCCTTTATATGTTACTTGGCCTTTTTCTCTTACTGCTTTTAGTATTCTATCTTTATTTAGAGCATTTGTTGCTCTGATTATTATGTGTCGGGAGGTATTTCTTTTCTGGTCCAGTCTATTTGGAGTTCTGTAGGCTTCTTGTATGTTCATGGGCATCTCTTTCTTTAGATTTGGGAAGTTTTCTTCTATAATTTTGTTGAAGATGTTTGCTGGTCCTTTGAGTTGAAAATCTTCATTCTCATCCACTCCTATTATCCGTAGGTTTGGTCTTCTCATTATGTCCTGTATTTCTTGGATGTTTTGAGTTAGGATCTTTTTGCATTTTACATTTTCCTTGATTGTTGTGCCGATGTTCTCTATGGAATCTTCTGCACCTGAGATTCTCTCTTCCATCTCTTGTATTCTGTTGCTGATGCTCGTATCTATGGTTCCAGATTTCTTTCCTAGGGTTTCTATCTCCAGTGTTGCCTCATTTTGGGTTTTCTTTATTGTGTCTACTTCCCTTTTTAGGTCTAGTATGGTTTTGTTCATTTCCATCATCTGTTTGGATGTGTTTTCCTGTTTTTCTGTAAGGACTTCTACCTGTTTGATTATGTTATCATGTTTTTCTTTAAGGATTTGTAACTCTTTAGCAGTGTTCTCCTGCAATTCTTTAAGGGATTTTTGTGCTTCCTCTTTATTGTCTTCTGCCTTTTTAGCAGTGTTCTCCTGCATTTCTTTAAGTGTGTTATTAAAGTCCTTCTTGAAGTCCTCTATCATCATCAGGAGATATGCTTTTAAATCCGTGTCTAGCTTTTCCGGTGTGTTGGGGTGCCCTGGACTGGGCGAACTGGGGGTGCTGGGTTCTGATGATGGTGAGTGGTCTTGGTTTCTGTTAGTAAGATCATTACGTTTACCTTTCGCCATTTGGTAATCTCTGGGGTTAGTTGTTATCGTTGTCACTATTTAAAGATTGGAGCAGAAGCTGTGTTCCACTCACCAGCAGTCTCTAAATCCTGCGGCGGGGGTCGTGGGTAGCTGACGGTACCCCGGTGCTGGTCCAGCCGGAAGAGGCCTGTGGTCCTACTCAGGCCGTTTTTCTGCTTCCCTAACTAATGCAGTCTCTGGTCCCGCGTGCAATTGGATTGGAGCAGAAACTGTGTTCCACTCTCCAGAAATCTTAAGATCCAGCAGTCCCAAAATCCTGCGGCGGGGGTCGTGGGTAGCTGGAGAGTGTCAGGCAACCCTGCGCTCCCGATACCCCGGCGCTGATCCGGCTGGATGAGGCCTGTGGTCCTACTCAGGCCGGTTTCTGCTTCCCTAACTAATCTCTAAATTCCTCTTATGGTCTGCATATTCGGTACATAAACACAGCCTTGCATATACTTCTAAAAATTTAAAGATGGGTGGGGCCACTGAGAGGGCTCAATAATTAACAGCATTGTCTCCTCTTTCAGAGAACCTGGGATAAACTACCAGCACCTTATGGTGGCCCATCTCCAGTTCCAGGGGATCAGAGAGACAGACAGACAGAGAGACAGAGATATGGATGGCAGGCCTGCCTGGTCTTTCTTTATTTCTTATACTTTTTAAAAAATGTTTATTTATTTATTTATTTATTTATTTATTTATTTATTTATTTATGTATTTATTAGATATAAGTACACTGTAGCCGTCTTCAGACACTCCAGAAGAGGGTGTCAGATTCTAGAGAATCTAAATCCCTCTTATGGTCTGAATATGATGTACATAAACACAGCCTTGCATATACTTCTAAAAATTTAAAGATGGGTGGGGCCACTGAGAGGGCTCAACAATTAACAGCATTGTCTCCTCTTTCAGAGAACCTGGGATAAACTACCAGCACCTTATGGTGGCCCATCTCCAGTTCCAGGGGATCAGACAGACAGACAGGCAGAGAGACAGAGATATGGATGGCAGGCCTGCCTGGTCTTTCTTTATTTCTTATACTTTTAAAAAAAATGTTTATTTATTTATTTATTTATTTATTTATTAGATATAAGTACACTATAGCCGTCTTCAGACACTCCAGAAGAGGGTGTCAGATTCTGGACAATATAAATCCCTCTTATGGTCTGCATATGATGTACATAAACACAGCCTCACATATACTTCTAAAAATTTAAAGATGGGTGGGGCCACTGAAAGGGCTCAACAACTAACAGCATTGTCTCCTCTTCTAGAGAACCTGGGATCAACTACCAGCAACTATATGGTGGCCCATCTCCAGTTCCAGGGTATCTGACAGATAGACAGTCAGACAGACAGACAGACAGACAAGGTGGCAGGCCTGCCTGGTCTTTCTTTCTTTCTTATTCTTTTTAAAAAATGTTTATTTATTTATTTATGTATTTATTAGATATAAGTACACTGTAGTTGTCTTCAGACACTCTAGAAGAGGGTGTCATATTCTGGAGAATCTAAATCCCTCTTATGGTCTGCATATGATGTACATAAACACAGCCTCACATATACTTCTAAAAATTTAAAGATGGGTGGGCCCACAGAAAGGGCTCAACAATTATCACCATTGTCTCCTCTTCCAGAGAACGTTGGATCAACTACCAGCAACTATATGGTGGCCCATCTCAAGTTGCAGGGGATCAGACAGAGAGACAGACAGACAGTGATAAGGATGGCAGGTCTGCCTGATTTTTCTTTCTTTCTTATCCTTTTAAAAAATGTTTATTTATTTATTTATTTATTTATTTATTTATTTATTTATTTATGTACTTATTAGATATAAGTACACTCTAGCTGTCTTCAGACTCTCCAGAAGAGGGTGTCAGATTCTGGGGAATCTATATCCCTCTTATGGTCTGCATATGATGTACATAAACACAGCCTCACATATACTTCTAAAAATTTAAAGATGGGTGGGGCCACTGAAAGGGCTCAACAATCAACAACATTGTCTCCTCTTCCAGAGGACCTGGGATCAACTACCAGCAACTATATTGTGGCCCATCTCCAGTTCCAGGGGATCAGACAGACAGACAGACAGACAGTGATAAGGATGGCAGTCCTGCCTGGTCTTTCTTTCTTTCTTATCCTTTTTTTAAAAAAATGTTTGTTTATTTATTTATTTATTTATTTATTTATTTATTTATTTATTTATTAGATATAAGTACACTGTAGCTGTTCAGACACTCCAGAAGAGGGTGTCAGATTCTGGAGAATCTAAATCCCTCTTATGGTCTGCATATGATGTACATAAACACAGCCTCACATATACTTCTAAAAATTTAAAGAAGGGTGGGGCCACTCTAAAAGCTCAACAATTAACAGCATTGTCTCCTCTTCCAGAGTACCTGGGATCAACTACCAGCAACTATATGGTGGCCCATCTCCAGTTCCAGGGGATCATACAGACAGACATACAGACAGTGATAAGGATGGCAGGCCTGCCTGTTCTTTCTTTCTTTCTTATCCTTTTTAAAAAAATGTTTATTTATATATTTATTTATGGATTTATTAGATATAAGTACACTGTAGCTGTCTTCAGACACTCCAGAAGAGGGTGTCAAATTCTGGAATCTAAATCCCTCTTATGGTCTGCATATGATGTACATAAACACAGCCTCACATATACTTCTAAAAATTTAAAGATGTGTGGGGCCACTGAGAGGGCTCAACAATTAAGAGCATTGTCTCCTCTTTCAGAGAACCTGGGATAAAATATCACCACCTTATGGTGGCCCATCTCCAGTTCCAGTGGATCAGACAGACAGACAGACAGAGAGACAGAGATAAGTATGGCAGGCCTGCCTGGTCTTTCTTTATTTCTTATACTTTTTAAAAAATGATTATTTTTTATTTATTTATTTATTTATTTATTTATTTATTTATTTATTTATTTATTAGATATAAGTACACTGTACACGTCTTCAGACACTCCAGAAGAGGGTGACAGATTCTAGAGAATCTAAATCCCTCTTATGGTCTGAATATGATGTACATAAAAACAAAATCACATATACTTCTAAAAATTAAAAATGGGTGGGGCCACTGAAAGGGCTCAACAATTAACAGCATTGTCTCCTCTTCCAGAGAACATGGGATCAACTACCAGCAACTATATGGTGGCCCATCTCCAGTTCCAGGGGATCAGACAGACAGACAGACAGAGAAAAGGATGGCAGGCCTGCCTGGTCTTACTTTCTTTCTTATCCTTATTAAAAATATTTATTTATTCATTTATTTATTTATTTATTTATTTATTTATTTATTTATTTATTTATTATAAGTACACTGTAGCTGTCTTCAGACACTCCAGAAGAGGGTGTCAGATTCTGGAGAATCTAAATCCCTCTTATGGTCTGCATATGATGTACATAAACACAGCCTCACATATACTTCTAAATATTTAAAGATGTGTAGGGCCACTGATAGGGCTCAACAATTAACAGCATTGTCTCCTCTTCCAGAGAACCTGGGATCAACTACCAGCAACTTTATCGTAGCCCATCTCCAGTTCCAGGGGATCAGACAGACAGACAGACAGACAGACAGAGATAAGGATGGCAGGCCTGCCTTGTCTTACTTTCTTTCTTATCCTTTTTAAAAAATGTTTATTTATTTATTTATTTATTTATTTACTTATGTATTTATTATATATAAGTACACTGTAGCTGTCTACAGTCACTCCAGTAGAGGGTGTCAGATTCTGGAGAATCTAAATCCTCTTATAATCTGAATATGATGTACATAAACACAGCCTCACATATACTTCTAAATATTTAAAGAAGTGTGGGGCCACTGAAAGGGCTCAACAATTAACGGCATTGTCTCCTCTTCCAGAGAACCTTGGATCAACTACCAGCAACTATATGTTGGCCCATCTCCAGTTCCAGGGGATCAGACAGACAGACAGACAGACAGAGATAAGGATGGCAGGCCTGCCTGGTCTTACATTCTTTCTTATCCTTTTTCAAAAATGTTTATTTATTTATTTATTTATTTATTTATTTATTTATTTATTTATTATAAGTACACTGTAGCTGTCTTCAGACACTCAAGTATAGGGTGTCAGATTCTGGAGAATGTAAATCCTCTTACAATCTGAATATGATGTACATGAACACAGCCTCACATATACTTCTAAATATTTAAAGAAGTGTGGGGCCACTGAAAGGGCTCAAAAATTAACAGCATTGTCTCCTCTTCCAGAGAACCTTGGATCAACTACCAGCAACTATATGGTGGCCCATCTCCAGTTCCCGGGGATCAGATAGACAGACAGACAGACAGACAGAGATATGGATGGCAGGCCTGCCTGGTTTTCTTTATTTCTTATCCTTTTTAAAAAAATGTTTATTTATATATTTATTTATGTATTTATTAGATATAAGTACACTGTAGCTGTCTTCAGACACTCCAGAAGAGGGTGTCAGATTCTGGAGAATCTAAATCCCTCTTATGGTCTGCATATGATGTACATAAACACAGCCTAACATATACTTCTAAAAATTAAAAGATGTGTGGGGCCACTGAAAGGGCTCAAAAATTAACAGCATTGTCTCCTCTTATAGAGAACCTGGGATCAACTACCAGCAACTATATGGTGGTCCATCTCCAGTTCCAGGGGATCAGACAGACAGACACACAGACAGTGATAAGTGTGGCAGGCCTGCCTGGTCTTTCTTTCTTTCTTATCCTTTTTTAAAAAAATGTTTGTTTATTTATTTATTTATTTATTTATTTATTTATTTATTTATTAGATATAAGTACACTGTAGCTGTTCACACACTGCAGAAGAGGGTGTCAGATTCTGGAGAATCTAAATCCCTCTTATGGTCTGCATATGATGTACATAAACACAGCCTCACATATACTTCTAAAAATTTAAAGATGTGTGGGGCCACTGGTAGGGCTCAACAATTAACAGCATTGTCTCCTCTTTCAAAGAACCTGGGATAAACTACCAGCACCTTATGGTGGCCCATCTCCAGTTCCAGTGGATCAGATCGACAGACAGACAGAGAGACAGAGATAAGGATGGCAGGCCTGCCTGGTCTTTCTTTATTTCTTATTCGTTTTAAAAAATGATTATTTTTTATTTATTTATTTATTTATTTATTTATTTATTTATTTATTTATTTATTAGATATAAGTACACTGTACCCGTCTTTAGACACTCCAGAAGAGGGTGACAGATTCTAGAGAATCTAAATCCCTCTTATGGTCTGAATATGATGTACATAAAAACAAAATCACATATACTTCTAAAAATTAAAAATGGGTGGGGCCACTGAAAGGGCTCAACAATTAACAGCATTGTCTCCTCTTCCAGAGAACATGGGATCAACTACCAGCAACTATATGGTGGCCCATCTCCAGTTCCAGGGGATCAGACAGACAGACAGACAGACAGACAGAGAAAAGGATGGCAGGCCTGCCTGGTCTTACTTTCTTTCTTATCCTTTTTAAAAAATATTTATTTATTTATTTATTTATTTATTTATTTATTTATTTATTATAAGTACACTGTAGCTGTCTTCAGACACTCCAGAAGAGGGTGTCAGATTCTGGAGAATCTAAATACCTCTTATGGTCTGCATATGATGTACATAAACACAGCCTCACATATACTTCTAAATATTTAAAGATGGGTAGGGCCACTGATAGGGCTCAACAATTAACAGCATTGTCTCCTCTTCCAGAGAACCTGGGATCAACTACCAGCAACTTTATCGTAGCCCATCTCCAGTTCCAGGGGATCAGACAGACAGACAGACAGACAGACAGAGATAAGGATGGCAGGCCTGCCTGGTCTTACTTTCTTTCTTATCCTTTTTAAAAAATGTTTATTTATTTATTTATTTATTTATTTATTTACTTATGTATTTATTATATATAAGTACACTGTAGCTGTCTACAGTCACTCCAGTAGAGGGTGTCAGATTCTGGAGAATCTAAATCCTCTTATAATCTGAATATGATGTACATAAACACAGCCTCACATATACTTCTAAATATTTAAAGAAGTGTGGGGCCACTGAAAGGGCTCAACAATTAACGGCATTGTCTCCTCTTCCAGAGAACCTTGGATCAACTACCAGCAACTATATGTTGGCCCATCTCCAGTTCCAGGGGATCAGACAGACAGACAGACAGACAGAGATAAGGATGGCAGGCCTGCCTGGTCTTACATTCTTTCTTATCCTTTTTCAAAAATGTTTATTTATTTATTTATTTATTTATTTATTTATTTATTTATTTATTATAAGTATACTGTAGCTGTCTTCAGACACTCCAGTATAGGGTGTCAGATTCTGGAGAATCTAAATCCTCTTATAATCTGAATATGATGTACATAAACACAGCCTGACATATACTTCTAAATATTTAAAGAAGTGTGGGGCCACTGAAAGGGCTCAAAAATTAACAGCATTGTCTCCTCTTCCAGAGAACCTTGGATCAACTACCAGCAACTATATGGTGGCCCATCTCCAGTTCCCGGGGATCAGATAGACAGACAGACAGACAGACAGAGATATGGATGGCAGGCCTGCATGGTCTTTCTTTCTTTCTTATCCTTTTGAAAAAAATGTTTATTTATATATTTATTTATGTATTTATTAGATATAAGTACACTGTAGCTGTCTTCAGACACTCCAGAAGAGGGTGTCAGATTCTGGAGAATCTAAATCCCTCTTATGGTCTGCATATGATGTACATAAACACAGCCTAACATATACTTCTAAAAATTAAAAGATGTGTGGGGCCACTGAAAGGGCTCAAAAATTAACAGCATTGTCTCCTCTTCCAGAGAACCTGGGATCAACTACCAGCAATTATATGGTGGTCCATCTCCAGTTCCAGGGGATCAGACAGACAGACACACAGACAGTGATAAGGATGGCAGGCCTGCCTGGTCTTTCTTTCTTTCTTATCCTTTTTTTAAAAAAAATGTTTGTTTATTTATTTATTTATTTATTTATTTATTAGATATAAGTACACTGTAGCTGTTCACACACTGCAGAAGAGGGTGTCAGATTCTGGAGAATCTAAATCCCTCTTATGGTCTGCATATGATGTACATAAACACAGCCTCACATATACTTCTAAAAATTTAAAGAAGGGTGGGGCCACTCTAAAAGCTCAACAATTAACAGCATTGTCTCCTCTTCCAGAGTACCTGGGATCAACTACCAGCAACTATATGGTGGCCCATCTCCAGTTCCAGGGGAACAGACAGACAGACATACAGACAGTGATAAGGATGGCAGGCCTGACTGGTCTTTCTTTCTTTCTTATCCTTTTTTAAAAAATGTTTATTTATATATTTATTTATGTATTTATTAGATATAAGTACACTGTAGCTGTCTTCAGACACTCCAGAAGAGGGTGTCAGATTCTGGAGAATCTAAATCCCTCTTATGGTCTGCATATGATGTACATAAACACAGCCTCACATATACTTCTAAAAATTTAAAGATGTGTGGAGCCACTGGGAGGGCTCAACAATTAACAGCATTGTCTCCTCTTTCAGAGAACCTGGGATAAACTACCAGCACCTTATGGTGGCCCATCTCCAGTTCCAGTGGATCAGACCGACAGACAGACAGAGAGACAGAGATAAGGATGGCAGGCCTGCCTGGTCTTTCTTTATTTCTTATTCGTTTTAAAAAATGTTTATTTATTTATTTATTCATTTATTTATGTATTTATTAGATATAAGTACACTGTAGCCGTCTTCAGACACTCCAGAAGAGGGTGACAGATTATAGAGAATCTAAATCCCTCTTATGGTCTGTATATGATGTACATAAACACAGCATCACATATACTTCTAAAAATTAAAAAACGGTGGGGCCACTGAAAGGGCTCAACAATTAACAGCATTGTCTCCTCTTCCAGAGAACCTGGGATCAACTACCAGCAACTATATGGTGGCCCATCTCCAGTTCCAGGGGATCAGGCAGACAGACAGACAGACAGACAGAGATAAGGATGGCAGGCCTTCCTGGTCTTATTTTCTTTCTTATCCTTTTTAAAAAATGTTTATTTATTTATTTATTTATTTATTTATTTATTTATTTATTTATTAGATATAAGTACACTGTAGCTGTCTTCAGACACTCCAGAAGAGGGTGTCAGATTCTGGAGAATCTAAATCCCTCTTATGGTCTGCATATGATGTACATAAACACAGCCTCACATATACTTCTAAATATTTAAAGATGGGCATGGCCACTGGTAGGGCTCAACAATTAACAGCATTGTCTCCTCTTCCAGAACCCTGGGATCAACTACCAGCAACTTTATGGTAGCCCATCTCCAGTTCCAGGGGATCAGACAGACAGACAGACAGACAGACAGAGATAAGGATGGCAGGCCTGCCTAGTCTTACTTTCTTTCTTATCCTTTTTAAAAAATGTTTATTTATTTATTTATTTATTTATTTATTTATTTATGTATTTATGAGATATAAGTACACTGTAGCTGTCTTCAGACACTCCAGAAGAGGGTGTCAGATTCTGGAGAATCTAAATCCCTCTTATGGTCTGCATATGATGTACATAAACACAGCCTCACATATACTTCTAAATATTTAAAGATGGGTAGGGCCACTGATAGGGCTCAACAATTAACAGCTTTGTCTCCTCTTCCAGAGAACCTGGGATCAACTAACAGCAACTATATGGTGGCCCATCTCCAGTTCCAAGGGATCAGACAGACTGACAGACAGGCAGACTGACAGAGATAAGGATGGCAGGTTTACCTGGTCTTTCTTTCTTTCTTATCCTTTTTAAAAAATGTTTATTTATTTATTTATTTATGTATTTATTATATATAAGTTCACTGTAGCTGTCTTCAGACACTCCTATATAGGGTGTCAGATTATGGAGAATCTAAAACCTCTTATAATCTGAATATGATATACATAAACACAGCCTCACATATACTTCTAAATATTTAAAGAAGTATGGGGCCACTGAAAGGGCTCAACAATTAACAGCATTGTCTCCTCTTCCAGAGAACCTTGGATCAACTACCAGCAACTATATGGTGGCACATCTCCAGGTCCAGGGGATCAGACAGACAGACAGACAGACAGAGATAAGGATGGCAGGCCTGCCTGGTCTTACTTTCTTTCTTTTCCTTTTTAAAAAATGTTTGTTTATTTATTCATTTATTTATTTATGTATTTATTATATATAAGTTCACTGTAGCTGTCTTCAGACACTCCTATATAGGGTGTCAGATTCTGGAGAATCTAAATCCTCTTATAATCTGAATATGATATACATAAACACAGCCTCACATATACTTCTAAATATTTAAAGAAGTATGGGGCCACTGAAAGGGCTCAACAATTAACAGCATTGTCTCCTCTTCCAGAGAACCTTGGATCAACTACCAGCAACTATATGGTGTCCCATCTCCAGTTCCCGGGGATCAGATAGACAGGCAGACAGACAGACAAAGATATGGATGGCAGACCTGCCTGGTCTTTCTTTCTTTCTTATCCTTTTTAAAAAATGTTCATTTACTTATTTATTTATTTATCTATTTATTTATTAGATATAAGTACACTGTAGCTGTCTTCAGACACTCCAGAAGAGGGTGTCAGATTCTGGAGAATCTAAATCCCTCTTATGGTCTGCATATGATGTACATAAACACAGCCTCACATATACTTCTAAAAATTTAAAGAAGGGTGGGGCTACTCTAAAAGCTCAACAATTAACAGCATTGTCTCCTCTTCCAGAGTACCTGAGATCAACTACCAGCAACTATATGGGGGCCCATCTCCAGTTCCAGGGGATCAGACAGACAGACATACAGACAGTGATAAGGATGGCAGGCCTGCCTGGTCTTTCATTCTTTCTTATCCTTTTTTAAAAAATGTTTACTTATATATTTATTTATGTATTTATTAGATATAAGTACACTGTAGCTGTCTTCAGACACTCCAGAAGAGGGTGTCAGATTCTAGAGAATCTAAATCCCTCTTATGGTCTGAATATGATGTACATAAACACAGCCTCACATATACTTAAAAAATTAAAAGGCCACTGAAAGGACTCAACAATTAACAGCATTGTCTCCTCTTCCAGAGAACCTGGGATCAACCTCCAGCACCTACAAAGTGGCCCATCTCCAGTTCCAGGGGATCAGACAGACAGACAGACAGACAGAGATAAGGATCGCAGGCCTGCCTGGTCTTTCTTTCTTTCTTATCCTTTTTAAAAAATATTTATTTATTTATTTATTTATTTATTTATTTATTTATTTATGTAATTATTAGATATAAGTACACTGTAGCTGTTCAGACACTCCAGTAGAGGGTGTCAGATTCTGGAGAATCTAAATCCCTCTTATGGTCTCCATATGATGTAAATAAACACAGCCTAACATATACTTCTAAAAATTTAAAGATCTGTGGGGACACTGAAAGGGCTCAACAATTAACAGCATTGTCTCGTCTTATAGAGAACCTGGGATCAACTACCAGCAACTATATGGTGGTCCATCTCCAGTTCCAGGGGATCAGACAGACAGACAGACAGACAGTGATAAGGATGGCAGGTCTGCCTGGTCTTTCTTTCTTTCTTATCCTTTTTTTAAAAAAATGTTTGTTTATTTATTTATTTATTCATTTATTTATTTATTAGATATAAGTACACTGTAGCTGTCTTCAGACACTCCAGAAGAGGGTGTCAGATTCTGGAGAATCTAAATCCCTCTTATGGTCTGCATATGATGTACATAAACACAGCCTCACATATACTTCTAAAAATTTAAAGATGGGTGGGGCCACTGGGAGGGCTCAACAATTAACAGCATTGTCTCCTCTTCCAGAGAACCTGGGATCAACTACCAGCAACTATTCGTGGCCCATCTCCAGTTCCCAGAGATCAGATAGACAGACAGACAGACAGACAGAGGTGGAAAATAAGAAAATCACACTGTAGGACCCAGAATTACGAAAAAAATTGAAAAAATGTGGAAAATGAGAAAATCACATGCTGGGCCCAGAATATTTCGAGAAACACTGAAAAACGTGAAAATTAAAAATTCACACTGTTGGACACAGAATATGGCGAGAAACCATGAAAAAGTGGATAATTAAAATTCACACTGCAGGACACAGAATATGCCAAGAAACCCTGAAAACGTGGAAAATTAAAAATTAACACTGAAGGACCTGGAATATGGCAAGAAAACCTGAAAAACGTGGAAATGAGAAAAATCACAGTGTAGGACCCAGAATATGAAGAAAAAACCTGTAAAACGTGAAAAATTAAAAATTCACACTGAAGAACCCAGAATATTGCGAGAAAATCTGAAAAACGTGGAAAATGAAAAATACACACTGTAGGACCCAGAACATGGCAAGAAACCCTGAAAGAGTAGAAAATTAAAAACTCACACTGAAGGACCCCAAATATGGCAAGAAACCCTGAAAAAAGTAGAAAATTACAAACAGACACTGAAGAACCCCAATTATGGCGAGAAAACCTGAAAAAGGTGGAAAATGAGAAAATCACACTGTAGGACCCAGAATTACGAAAAAACTTGAAAATATCGAAAATGAGAAAATCACACTGTAGGACCCAGAATATGCCAAGAAACCCTGAAAACGTGAAAAATTAAAAATACAACGTTTAGGACCCAGAATACGGCGAGAAACCCTGAAAAAAGTAGAAAATTACAAACTCACACTGAAGGACCCGAAAAATGGTCTGAAAGGTTGAAAAAGGTGGAAAATGAGAAAATCACACTGTAGGACCCAGAATTACGAAAAAAAATTGAAAAACGTGGAAAATGAGAAAATCATACTGCAGGACCCAGAATATGCCTAGAAACCCTGAAAATCATGAAAATTAAAAATTCACACTGTCAGACACATAATATGGCGAGAAACCATGAAAGAAGTGGAAAATTAAAAATTCACACTGTATTACCCAGAATATGGCGAGACATACTGAAAAACGTGGAAAATTAAAAATTCACACTGAAGGACCTGGGATATGGCCAGGAAACCTGAAAAACGAGGAAAATTCAAAACTCACATGGTAGGAACCAGAATAAGGCAAGAAAACCTGAAAAACGTGGAAATGAGAAAATCAAACTGTAGGACCCAGAATATGACAAAAAAAAACCTGAAAAAATTACAAAATTAAAAATTCACACTGAAAGACCCCGAATATGGTGAGAAAACCTGAAAAGGTGGAAAATGAGAATAATCACACTGTAGGACACAGAATGGCAAAAAAAAAAAAAAACTTGAAAAATGTCGAAAACGAGAAAATCACACTGTAGGACCCAGAATATGACGAAAAAACCTGGAAAACGTGGAAAATTAAAAATGCACGCTGTAGGACACAAAATATGCCGAGAAACCCTGAAAAACGTGAAAATTAAAAATTCACACTGAAGGACTTGGAATACAGTAAGGTAACCTGAAAAACGTGGAAATGAGAAAATCACAATTTAGGACCCAGAATATGACGAAAAAAACTGAAACACGTGGAAAATGAAAAATACACGCTGTAGGACACAGAATATGTCGAGAAACCCTGAAAAATTAGAAAATTAAAAACTCACACTGAAGGACCCTAAATATGGCGAGAGAACCTGAAAAAACTAGAAAATTAAAAATTCACACTGAAGGACTTGGAATATGGCGATAAAACCTGAAAAACGAGGAAAATTAAAAAATCACACTGAAGGACCCCAAATATAGTGAGAAAATCTGAAAAAGCTGGAAAATGAGAATAATCACACTGTAGGACCCAGAATTGTGAAAAAACTTGAAAAACGTCGAAAATGAGAAAATCACTCTGTAGGACACAGAATATGGCAAGAAACCCTGAGAAATGTGGAATATTAAAAATACACTCTGTAGCACCCAGAATATGGCAAAAAACCCTCAAAAAAGTAGAAAATTAAAAACTCACACTGAAGGACCCCGAATATGGCGAGAAAAACAGAAAAAGGTGGAAAGTGAAAATAATCACACTGTATTACCCAGAATTACGAAAAAACATGAAAAAAATCGAAAATGAGAAAATCACACTGTAGGACCCAGAATATGGGGAGAAATCCTGAGAAACGTGGAAAATAAAAAATACACTCTGTAGCACCCAGAATATGGCAAGAAACCCTCAAAAAAGTAGAAAATTAAAAACTCACACTGAAGGACCCCTAATATGGCCAGAAAACATGAAATGGGTAGAAAATGAGAATAAACACAATGTATTACCCAGAACTACAAAAACATGAAAAACATCGAAAATGAGAAAATCACACTTGTAGGACCCAGAAATATGAAAAAACTTGAAAAACGTGGAAAATGAGAAAATCACACTGCAGAAACCAGAATATGCTGAACAACCATGAAAAACCTGAAAATTAAAAATTCACACTGTTGGACACAGAATATGGTGAGAAACCATGAAAAGACTGGACAATTAAAAATTCACACTTTATTACCGAGATATGGAGAGAAATACTGAAAACCGTGGAAAAAAATTCACACTGAAGGACCTGGAATACGACAGGACCTGGAATACGGCAAGAGACCCTGAAATACATGGAAATGAGAAAATCACACAGTAGGACCCAGAATATGACGAAAAAACCTGAAAAAGGTAAAATATTAAAATATCACACGGAAGGACCCGGAATATGGCGAAAAACCTGAAAAACGAGGAAGATAAAAAACTAACACTGAAGGACACAGAATATGGCGAGAAAACCTGAAAAGAGTAGAAAATTAAAAATTCACACTGAAAGACCCCGAATATGATGAGAAAACCTGAAAAAGGTGGAAAATGAGAATAATCACACTGTAGGACCCAGATTATGACCCGAAACCCTGAAAACGTGGAAAATTAAAAGTACATGCTGTAGGACCCAGAATATGGCGAGAAAACCTGAAAAGAGTAGAAAATTAAAAATTCACACTGAAAGACCCCGAATATGATGAGAAAAACTGAAAAAGGTGGAAAATGAGAATAATCACACTGTAGGACCCAGATTATGCCCAGAAACCCTGAAAACCTGGAAAATTAAAAATACATGCTGTATAACCCAGAATATGCCAAGAAACCTTGAAAAAGGTTGAAAATTACAAACTCACACTGTAGGACCCCAAATATGGTGAGAAACCCTCCAAAAGGTGGAAAATGAGAAAATCCCACTGCAGCACCCAGAATATGCCGAGAAAATGTGAAAAACGTGAAAATTAAAAATTCACACTAACGGACCCAGAATATGGCGAGAAACAATTAATAAAAAAGTACAAAATTAAAAACTCACAGTGAAGGAGCCCAAACATGGCGAGAAAACCTGAAAAAGGTGGAAAATGAGAAAATCACACTGTAGGACCCAGAATTACGAAAAAAATTGAAAAAATGTGGAAAATGAGAAAATCACATGCTGGGCCCAGAATATTTCGAGAAACACTGAAAAACGTGAAAATTAAAAATTCACACTGTTGGACACAGAATATGGCGAGAAACCATGAAAAAAGTGGATAATTAAAATTCACACTGCAGGACACAGAATATGCCAAGAAACCCTGAAAACGTGGAAAATTAAAAATTAACACTGAAGGACCTGGAATATGGCAAGAAAACCTGAAAAACGTGGATGAGAAAAATCACAGTGTAGGACCCAGAATATGAAGAAAAAAGCTGTAAAATGTGAAAAATTAAAAATTCACACTGAAGAACCCAGAATATTGCGAGAAAATCTGAAAAACGTGGAAAATGAAAAATACACACTGTAGGACCCAGAACATGGCAAGAAACCCTGAAAGAGTAGAAAATTAAAAACTCACACTGAAGGACCCCAAATATGGCAAGAAACCCTGAAAAAAGTAGAAAATTACAAACTGACACTGAAGAACCCCAATTATGGCGAGAAAACCTGAAAAAGGTGGAAAATGAGAAAATCACACTGTAGGACCCAGAATTACGAAAAAACTTGAAAATATCGAAAATGAGAAAATCACACTGTAGGACCCAGAATATGCCAAGAAACCCTGAAAACGTGAAAAATTAAAAATACAACGTTTAGGACCCAGAATACGGCGAGAAACCCTGAAAAAAGTAGAAAATTACAAACTCACACTGAAGTACCCGAAAAATGGTCTGAAAGGTTGAAAAAGGTGGAAAATGAGAAAATCACACTGTAGGACCCAGAATTACGAAAAAAATTGAAAAACGTGGAAAATGAGAAAATCATACTGCAGGACCCAGAATATGCCGAGAAACCCTGAAAATCATGAAAATTAAAAATTCACACTGAAGGACCTGGAATACAGTAAGATAACCTGAAAAACGTGGAAATGAGAAAATCACAATTTAGGACCCAGAATATGACGAAAAAAACTGAAACACGTGGAAAATGAAAAATACACGCTGTAGGACACAGAATATGTCGAGAAACCCTGAAAAATTAGAAAATTAAAAACTCACACTGAAGGACCCCAAATATGGCGAGAGAACCTGAAAAAACTAGAAAATTAAAAATTCACACTTAAGGACTTGGAATATGGCTATAAAACCTGAAAAACGAGGAAAATTAAAAAATCACACTGAAGGACCCCAAATATAGTGAGAAAACCTGAAAAAGCTGGAAAATGAGAATAATCACACTGTAGGACCCAGAATTGTGAAAAAACTTGAAAAACGTCAAAAATGAGAAAATCACACTGTAGGACACAGAATATGGGTAGAAATCCTGAGAAACGTGGAAAATAAAAAAATACACTCTGTAGCACCCAGAATATGGCAAGAAACCCTCAAAAATTAGAAAATTAAAAACTCACACTGAAGGACCCCTAATATGGTGAGAAAACATGAAAAAGGTAGAAAATGAGAATAAACACAATGTATTAACCAGAATTAGAAAAACATGAAAAACATCGAAAATGAGAAAATCACACTTGTAGGACCCAGAAATATGAAAAAACTTGAAAAACGTGGAAAATGAGAAAATCACACTGCAGAAACCAGAATATGCTGAACAACCATGAAAAACCTGAAAATTAAAAATTCACACTGTTGGACACAGAATATGGTGAGAAACCATGAAAAGACTGGACAATTAAAAATTCACACTTTATTACCGAGATATGGAGAGAAATACTGAAAACCGTGGAAAAAAATTCACACTGAAGGACCTGGAATACGACAGGACCTGGAATACGGCAAGAGACCCTGAAATACATGGAAATGAGAAAATCACACAGTAGGACCCAGAATATGACGAAAAAACCTGAAAAAGGTAAAATATTAAAATATCACACGGAAGGACCCGGAATATGGCGAAAAACCTGAAAAACGAGGAAGATAAAAAACTAACACTGAAGGACACAGAATATGGCGAGAAAACCTGAAAAGAGTAGAAAATTAAAAATTCACACTGAAAGACCCCGAATATGATGAGAAAACCTGAAAAAGGTGGAAAATGAGAATAATCACACTGTAGGACCCAGATTATGACCAGAAACCCTGAAAACGTGGAAAATTAAAAGTACATGCTGTAGGACCCAGAATATGGTGAGAAAACCTGAAAAGAGTAGAAAATTAAAAATTCACACTGTGTCTTAGTCAGGGTTTCTATTCCTGCACAAACATCATGACCAAGAAGCAAGTTGGGGAGGAAAGGGTTTATTCGGCTTACACTTCCATGCTGCTGTTCATCACCAAAGGAAGTCAGGACTGGAACTCAGACAGGTCAGAAAGCAGGAGCTGATGCAGAGGCCATGGAGGGATGTTCTTTACTGGCTTGCCTTCCCTGGCTTGCTCAGCCTGCTCTCTTATAGAGCCCAAGACTACCAGCCCAGAGATGGTCCCACCCACAAGGGGCCTTTCCCCCTTGATCACAAATTGAGAAAATGCCTTACAGTTGGATCTCTTGGAGGCATTTCCTCAACTGAAGCTCCTTTCTCTGTGATAACTCCAGCTGTGTCAAGTTGACACAAAAATAGCCAGTACAATTGACCCCTTGTCAACTTGACACACAAACACATCACTAGTAAGCCTCAACCCTTACATTCTTATTCATCCCCAAGATCTAAATAACTTTAAAAGTCCCACAGTTTTTACATATTCTTAAATTTTCAATCTCTTTAAAATATCCAACTCTTTTAAAATCCAAAGTCTTTTTACAATTAAAAGTCTCTTAACTGTGGGCTCCACTAAAACAGTTTCTTCCTTCAAGAGGGAAAATATCAGGGCACAGTCACAATCAAAGCAAAAATCAATTTCCAACCGTCCAACGTCTGGGATCCAACTCACGATCTTCTGGGCTCCTCCAAGGGCTTGGGTCACTTCTCCAGCCATGCCCTTTGTAGCACACACGTCGTCCTCTGGGCTCCAGATGCCTGTACTCCACTGCTGCTGCTGCTCTTGGTGGTCATCTCATGGTACTGGCATCTCCAAAACACTGCATGACCCCTTCAGTCCTGGGCCTTCAATTGCAACTGAGGCTGCACCTTCAGCAATGGCCTTCCATGGCCTCTCACAGTGCCGAGCCTCAGCTCCTCTGCATGACCCCTTCATGCCTTCAAAACCAGTACCACCTGGGTGACCCTTACACATTACCAAGTCCCGCTGCAGAAGGAGTACAACCTTGCCTATCTCTGGAACACAGCCTCTTTGTGCTTTCAGAAAACACTTCCCAGAAGATGTCACCTCAACGATGCTGGTCTCTTCTTAATCACCGCTAATTTCTTAGCTCCAGCTAACCAGCATCAATAGTCCCAGTAATGCAAAGTTTTTGCTTTAGTAGTTCTGGTATCTTGTTAATCACAGCTGATTCTTCAGCCCCAGCTAACCAGAACTACAAAATCTTCACAATCAAAACAGCAATGGCCCTGAAAATAGTCTTTAATTTTCCCTCTGAAATTTCACAAACCAGACCTCCATCTTCTGCACTGTTCTCAACATTATCTTCCAAGCTCCTACACAACATCTGACAGAGCACTTAACAACGAATGGATCTTCAAGTCCAAAGTTCCAAAGTCCTTCCACAGTCCTCCCCAAAACATGGTCAGGTTGTCACAGGAATACCCCACTCCGCTGGTACCAATTTGTCTTAGTCAGGGTTTCTATTCCTGCACAAACATCATGACCAAGAAGCAAGTTGGGGAGGAAAGGGTTTATTTGGCTTACACTTCCATGCTGCTGTTCATCACCAAAGGAAGTCAGGACTGGAACTCAGACAGGTCAGAAAGCAGGAGCTGATGCAGAGGCCATGGAGGGATGTTCTTTACTGGCTTGCCTTCCCTGGCTTGCTCAGCCTGCTCTCTTATAGAGCCCAAGACTACCAGCCCAGAGATGGTCCCACCCACAAGGGGCCTTTCCCCCTTGATCACAAAATGAGAAAATGCCTTACAGTTGGATCTCTTGGAGGCATTTCCTCAACTGAAGCTCCTTTCTCTGTGATAACTCCAGCTGTGTCAAGTTGACACAAAAATAGCCAGTACACACTGAAAGACCCCGAATATGATGAGAAAAACTGAAAAAGGTGGAAAATGAGAATAATCACACTGTAGGACCCAGATTATGCCCAGAAACCCTGAAAACCTGGAAAATTAAAAATACATGCTGTAGGACCCAGAATATGGCGAGAAAATCTGAAAAAAGTAGAAAATTAAAAATTCACACTGAAGGACCCCGAATATGGCAAGACAACCTGAAAAAGGTGGAAAATGAGAATAATCACACTGTAGGACCCAGATTATGCCCAGAAACCCTGAAAACGTGGAAAATTAAAAATACATGCTGTAGGACCCAGAATATGCCAAGAAACCCTGAAAAAGGTTGAAAATTACAAACTCACACTGTAGGACCCCAAATATGGCGAGAAACCCTCCAAAAGGTGGAAAATGAGAAAATCCCACTGCAGCACCCAGAATATGCCGAGAAAATGTGAAAAACGTGAAAATTAAAAATTCACACTAACGGACCCAGAATATGGCGAGAAACAATTAATAAAAAAGTACAAAATTAAAAACTCACAGTGAAGGAGCCCAAACATGGCGAGAAAACCTGAAAAAGGTGGAAAATGAGAAAATCACACTGTAGGACCCAGAATTACGAAAAAAATTGAAAAAATGTGGAAAATGAGAAAATCACATGCAGGGCCCAGAATATTTCGAGAAACACTGAAAAACGTGAAAATTAAAAATTCACACTGTTGGACACAGAATATGGCGAGAAACCATGAAAAAAGTGGATAATTAAAATTCACACTGCAGGACACAGAATATGCCAAGAAACCCTGAAAACGTGGAAAATTAAAAATTAACACTGAAGGACCTGGAATATGGCAAGAAAACCTGAAAAACGTGGAAATGAGAAAAATCACAGTGTAGGACCCAGAATATGAAGAAAAAACCTGTAAAACGTGAAAAATTAAAAATTCACACTGAAGAACCCAGAATATTGCGAGAAAATCTGAAAAACGTGGAAAATGAAAAATACACACTGTAGGACCCAGAACATGGCAAGAAACCCTGAAAGAGTAGAAAATTAAAAACTCACACTGAAGGACCCCAAATATGGCAAGAAACCCTGAAAAAAGTAGAAAATTACAAACTGACACTGAAGAACCCCAATTATGGCGAGAAAACCTGAAAAAGGTGGAAAATGAGAAAATCACACTGTAGGACCCAGAATTACGAAAAAACTTGAAAATATCGAAAATGAGAAAATCACACTGTAGGACCCAGAATATGCCAAGAAACCCTGAAAACGTGAAAAATTAAAAATACAACGTTTAGGACCCAGAATACGGCGAGAAACCCTGAAAAAAGTAGAAAATTACAAACTCACACTGAAGGACCCGAAAAATGGTCTGAAAGGTTGAAAAAGGTGGAAAATGAGAAAATCACACTGTAGGACCCAGAATTATGAAAAAAATTGAAAAACGTGGAAAATGAGAAAATCATACTGCAGGACCCAGAATATGCCGAGAAACCCTGAAAATCATGAAAATTAAAAATTCACACTGTCAGACACATAATATGGCGAGAAACCATGAAAGAAGTGGAAAATTAAAAATTCACACTGTATTACCCAGAATATGGCGAGACATACTGAAAAACGTGGAAAATTAAAAATTCACACTGAAGGACCCGGGATATGGCCAGGAAACCTGAAAAACGAGGAAAATTCAAAACTCACATGGTAGGAACCAGAATAAGGCAAGAAAACCTGAAAAACGTGGAAATGAGAAAATCAAACTGTAGGACCCAGAATATGACAAAGAAAAACCTCAAAAAATTACAAAATTAAAAATTCACACTGAAAGACCCCGAATATGGTGAGAAAACCTGAAAAGGTGGAAAATGAGAATAATCACACTGTAGGACACAGAATGGAAAAAAAAAAAACCATGAAAAATGTCGAAAACGAGAAAATCACACTGTAGGACCCAGAATATGACGAAAAAACCTGGAAAACGTGGAAAATTAAAAATGCACGCTGTAGGACCCAAAATATGCCGAGAAACCCTGAAAAACGTGAAAATTAAAAATTCACACTGAAGGACCTGGAATACAGTAAGATAACCTGAAAAACGTGGAAATGAGAAAATCACAATTTAGGACCCAGAATATGACGAAAAAAACTGAAACACGTGGAAAATGAAAAATACACGCTGTAGGACACAGAATATGTCGAGAAACCCTGAAAAATTAGAAAATTAAAAACTCACACTGAAGGACCCCAAATATGGCGAGAGAACCTGAAAAAACTAGAAAATTAAAAATTCACACTTAAGGACTTGGAATATGGCTATAAAACCTGAAAAACGAGGAAAATTAAAAAATCACACTGAAGGACCCCAAATATAGTGAGAAAACCTGAAAAAGCAGGAAAATGAGAATAATCACACTGTAGGACCCAGAATTGTGAAAAAACTTGAAAAACGTCAAAAATGAGAAAATCACACTGTAGGACACAGAATATGGGTAGAAATCCTGAGAAACGTGGAAAATAAAAAATACACTCTGTAGCACCCAGAATATGGCAAGAAACCCTCAAAAAAGTAGAAAATTAAAAACTCACACTGAAGGACCCCTAATATGGTGAGAAAACATGAAAAAGGTAGAAAATGAGAATAAACACAATGTATTAACCAGAATTAGAAAAACATGAAAAACATCGAAAATGAGAAAATCACACTTGTAGGACCCAGAAATATGAAAAAACTTGAAAAACGTGGAAAATGAGAAAATCACACTGCAGAAACCAGAATATGCTGAACAACCATGAAGAACCTGAAAATTAAAAATTCACACTGTTGGACACAGAATATGGTGAGAAACCATGAAAAGACTGGACAATTAAAAATTCACACTTTATTACCGAGATATGGAGAGAAATACTGAAAACCGTGGAAAAAAATTCACACTGAAGGACCTGGAATACGACAGGACCTGGAATACGGCAAGAGACCCTGAAATACATGGAAATGAGAAAATCACACAGTAGGACCCAGAATATGACGAAAAAAACTGAAAAAGGTAAAATATTAAAATATCACACGGAAGGACCCGGAATATGGCGAAAAACCTGAAAAACGAGGAAGATAAAAAACTAACACTGAAGGACACAGAATATGGCGAGAAAACCTGAAAAGAGTAGAAAATTAAAAATTCACACTGAAAGACCCCGAATATGATGAGAAAACCTGAAAAAGGTGGAAAATGAGAATAATCACACTGTAGGACCCAGATTATGACCAGAAACCCTGAAAACGTGGAAAATTAAAAGTACATGCTGTAGGACCCAGAATATGGCGAGAAAACCTGAAAAGAGTAGAAAATTAAAAATTCACACTGTGTCTTAGTCAGGGTTTCTATTCCTGCACAAACATCATGACCAAGAAGCAAGTTGGGGAGGAAAGGGTTTATTCGGCTTACACTTCCATGCTGCTGTTCATCACCAAAGGAAGTCAGGACTGGAACTCAGACAGGTCAGAAAGCAGGAGCTGATGCAGAGGCCATGGAGGGATGTTCTTTACTGGCTTGCCTTCCCTGGCTTGCTCAGCCTGCTCTCTTATAGAGCCCAAGACTACCAGCCCAGAGATGGTCCCACCCACAAGGGGCCTTTCCCCCTTGATCACAAAATGAGAAAATGCCTTACAGTTGGATCTCTTGGAGGCATTTCCTCAACTGAAGCTCCTTTCTCTGTGATAACTCCAGCTGTGTCAAGTTGACACAAAAATAGCCAGTACAATTGACCCCTTGTCAACTTGACACACAAACACATCACTAGTAAGCCTCAACCCTTACATTCTTATTCATCCCCAAGATCTAAATAACTTTAAAAGTCCCACAGTTTTTACATATTCTTAAATTTTCAATCTCTTTAAAATATCCAACTCTTTTAAAATCCAAAGTCTTTTTACAATTAAAAGTCTCTTAACTGTGGGCTCCACTAAAACAGTTTCTTCCTTCAAGAGGGAAAATATCAGGGCACAGTCACAATCAAAGCAAAAATCAATTTCCAACCGTCCAACGTCTGGGATCCAACTCACGATCTTCTGGGCTCCTCCAAGGGCTTGGGTCACTTCTCCAGCCATGCCCTTTGTAGCACACACGTCGTCCTCTGGGCTCCAGATGCCTGTACTCCACTGCTGCTGCTGCTCTTGGTGGTCATCTCATGGTACTGGCATCTCCAAAACACTGCATGACCCCTTCAGTCCTGGGCCTTCAATTGCAACTGAGGCTGCACCTTCACCAATGGCCTTCCATGGCCTCTCACAGTGCCGAGCCTCAGCTCCTCTGCATGACCCCTTCATGCCTTCAAAACCAGTACCACCTGGGTGACCCTTACACATTACCAAGTCCCGCTGCAGAAGGAGTACAACCTTGCCTATCTCTGGAACACAGCCTCTTTGTGCTTTCAGAAAACACTTCCCAGAAGATGTCACCTCAACGATGCTGGTCTCTTCTTAATCACCGCTAATTTCTTAGCTCCAGCTAACCAGCATCAATAGTCCCAGTAATGCAAAGTTTTTGCTTTAGTAGTTCTGGTATCTTGTTAATCACAGCTGATTCTTCAGCCCCAGCTAACCAGAACTACAAAATCTTCACAATCAAAACAGCAATGGCCCTGAAAATAGTCTTTAATTTTCCCTCTGAAATTTCACAAACCAGACCTCCATCTTCTGCACTGTTCTCAACATTATCTTCCAAGCTCCTACACAACATCTGACAGAGCACTTAACAACGAATGGATCTTCAAGTCCAAAGTTCCAAAGTCCTTCCACAGTCCTCCCCAAAACATGGTCAGGTTGTCACAGGAATACCCCACTCCGCTGGTACCAATTTGTCTTAGTCAGGGTTTCTATTCCTGCACAAACATCATGACCAAGAAGCAAGTTGGGGAGGAAAGGGTTTATTCGGCTTACACTTCCATGCTGCTGTTCATCACCAAAGGAAGTCAGGACTGGAACTGAGACAGGTCAGAAAGCAGGAGCTGATGCAGAGGCCATGGAGGGATGTTCTTTACTGGCTTGCCTTCCCTGGCTTGCTCAGCCTGCTCTCTTATAGAGCCCAAGACTACCAGCCCAGAGATGGTCCCACCCACAAGGGGCCTTTCCCCCTTGATCACAAAATGAGAAAATGCCTTACAGTTGGATCTCTTGGAGGCATTTCCTCAACTGAAGCTCCTTTCTCTGTGATAACTCCAGCTGTGTCAAGTTGACACAAAAATAGCCAGTACACACTGAAAGACCCCGAATATGATGAGAAAAACTGAAAAAGGTGGAAAATGAGAATAATCACACTGTAGGACCCAGATTATGCCCAGAAACCCTGAAAACCTGGAAAATTAAAAATACATGCTGTAGGACCCAGAATATGGCGAGAAAATCTGAAAAAAGTAGAAAATTAAAAATTCACACTGAAGGACCCCGAATATGGCAAGACAACCTGAAAAAGGTGGAAAATGAGAATAATCACACTGTAGGACCCAGATTATGCCCAGAAACCCTGAAAACGTGGAAAATTAAAAATACATGCTGTAGGACCCAGAATATGCCAAGAAACCCTGAAAAAGGTTGAAAATTACAAACTCACACTGTAGGACCCCAAATATGGCGAGAAACCCTCCAAAAGGTGGAAAATGAGAAAATCACACTGCAGCACCCAGAATATGCCGAGAAAATGTGAAAAACGTGAAAAATAAAAATTCACACTAACGGACCCAGAATATGGCGAGAAACAATTAATAAAAAAGTACAAAATTAAAAACTCACAGTGAAGGAGCCCAAACATGGCGAGAAAACCTGAAAAAGGTGGAAAATGAGAAAATCACACTGTAGGACCCAGAATTACGAAAAAAATTGAAAAAATGTGGAAAATGAGAAAATCACATGCAGGGCCCAGAATATTTCGAGAAACACTGAAAAACGTGAAAATTAAAAATTCACACTGTTGGACACAGAATATGGCGAGAAACCATGAAAAAAGTGGATAATTAAAATTCACACTGCAGGACACAGAATATGCCAAGAAACCTTGAAAACGTAGAAAATTAAAAATTAACACTGAAGGACCTGGAATATGGCAAGAAAACCTGAAAAACGTGGAAATGAGAAAAATCACAGTGTAGGACCCAGAATATGAAGAAAAAACCTGTAAAACGTGAAAAATTAAAAATTCACACTGAAGAACCCAGAATATTGGGAGAAAATCTGAAAAACGTGGAAAATGAAAAATACACACTGTAGGACCCAGAACATGGCAAGAAACCCTGAAAGAGTAGAAAATTAAAAACTCACACTGAAGGACCCCAAATATGGCAAGAAACCCTGAAAAAAGTAGAAAATTACAAACTGACACTGAAGAACCCCAATTATGGCGAGAAAACCTGAAAAAGGTGGAAAATGAGAAAATCACACTGTAGGACCCAGAATTACGAAAAAACTTGAAAATATCGAAAATGAGAAAATCACACTGTAGGACCCAGAATATGCCAAGAAACCCTGAAAACGTGAAAAATTAAAAATACAACGTTTAGGACCCAGAATACGGTGAAAAACCCTGAAAAAAGTAGAAAATTACAAACTCACACTGAAGGACCCGAAAAATGGTCTGAAAGGTTGAAAAAGGTGGAAAATGAGAAAATCACACTGTAGGACCCAGAATTACGAAAAAAATTGAAAAACGTGGAAAATGAGAAAATCATACTGCAGGACCCAGAATATGCCGAGAAACCCTGAAAATCATGAAAATTAAAAATTCACACTGTCAGACACATAATATTGCGACAAACCATGAAAGAAGTGGAAAATTAAAAATTCACACTGTATTACCCAGAATATGGCGAGACATACTGAAAAACGTGGAAAATTAAAAATTCACACTGAAGGACCTGGGATATGGCCAGGAAACCTGAAAAACGAGGAAAATTCAAAACTCACATGGTAGGAACCAGAATAAGGCAAGAAAACCTGAAAAACCTAGAAATGAGAAAATCAAACTGTAGAACCCAGAATATGACAAAAAAAAAAAAAACCTGAAAAAATTACAAAATTAAAAATTCACACTGAAAGACCCCGAATATGGTGAGAAAACCTGAAAAGGTGGAAAATGAGAATAATCACACTGTAGGACACAGAATGGCAAAAAAAAAAAAAAAAAAAAAAAAAAAAAAAAAAAAAAAAAAAAAAAAAAAACTTGAAAAATGTCGAAAACGAGAAAATCACACTGTAGGACCCAGAATATGACGAAAAAAACCTGGAAAACGTGGAAAATTAAAAATGCACGCTGTAGGACCCAAAATATGCCGAGAAACCCTGAAAAACGTGAAAATTAAAAATTCACACTGAAGGACCTGGAATACAGTAAGATAACCTGAAAAACGTGGAAATGAGAAAATCACAATTTAGGACCCAGAATATGACGAAAAAAAACTGAAACACGTGGAAAATGAAAAATACACGCTGTAGGACACAGAATATGTCGAGAAACCCTGAAAAATTAGAAAATTAAAAACTCACACTGAAGGACCCCAAATATGGTGAGAGAACCTGAAAAAACTAGAAAATTAAAAATTCACACTGAAGGACTTGGAAGATGGCAATAAAACCTGAAAAACGAGGAAAATTAAAAAATCACACTGAAGGACCCCAAATATAGTGAGAAAATCTGAAAAAGCTGGAAAATGAGAATAATCACACTGTAGGACGCAGAATTGTGAAAAAACTTGAAAAACGTCAAAAATGAGAAAATCACACTGTAGGACACAGAATATGGGGAGAAATCCTGAGAAACGTGGAAAATAAAAAATACACTCTGTAGCACCCAGAATATGGCAAGAAACCCTCAAAAAAGTAGAAAATTAAAAACTCACACTGAAGGACCCCTAATATGGTGAGAAAACATGAAAAAGGTAGAAAATGAGAATAAACACAATGTATTACCCAGAATTACAAAAACATGAAAAACATCGAAAATGAGAAAATCACACTTGTAGGACCCAGAAATATGAAAAAACTTGAAAAACGTGGAAAATGAGAAAATCACACTGCAGAAACCAGAATATGCTGAACAACCATGAAAAACCTGAAAATTAAAAATTCACACTGTTGGACACAGAATATGGTGAGAAACCATGAAAAGACTGGACAATTAAAAATTCACACTTTATTACCGAGATATGGAGAGAAATACTGAAAACCGTGGAAAAAAATTCACACTGAAGGACCTGGAATACGACAGGACCTGGAATACGGCAAGAGACCCTGAAATACATGGAAATGAGAAAATCACACAGTAGGACCCAGAATATGACGAAAAAACCTGAAAAAGGTAAAATATTAAAATATCACACGGAAGGACCCGGAATATGGCGAAAAACCTGAAAAACGAGGAAGATAAAAAACTAACACTGAAGGACACAGAATATGGCGAGAAAACCTGAAAAGAGTAGAAAATTAAAAATTCACACTGAAAGACCCCGAATATGATGAGAAAACCTGAAAAAGGTGGAAAATGAGAATAATCACACTGTAGGACCCAGATTATGCCCAGAAACCCTGAAAACGTGGAAAATTAAAAATACATGCTGTAGGACCCAGAATATGCCAAGAAACCCTGAAAAAGGTTGAAAATTACAAACTCACACTGTAGGACCCCAAATATGGTGAGAAACCCTCCAAAAGGTGGAAAATGAGAAAATCCCACTGCAGCACCCAGAATATGCCGAGAAAATGTGAAAACGTGAAAATTAAAAATTCACACTAACGGACCCAGAATATGGCGAGAAACAATTAATAAAAAAGTACAAAATTAAAAACTCACAGTGAAGGAGCCCAAACATGGCGAGAAAACCTGAAAAAGGTGGAAAATGAGAAAATCACACTGTAGGACCCAGAATTACGAAAAAAATTGAAAAAATGTGGAAAATGAGAAAATCACATGCAGGGCCCAGAATATTTCGAGAAACACTGAAAAACGTGAAAATTAAAAATTCACACTGTTGGACACAGAATATGGCGAGAAACCATGAAAAAAGTGGATAATTAAAATTCACACTGCAGGACACAGAATATGCCAAGAAACCCTGAAAACGTGGAAAATTAAAAATTAACACTGAAGGACCTGGAATATGGCAAGAAAACCTGAAAAACGTGGAAATGAGAAAAATCACAGTGTAGGACCCAGAATATGAAGAAAAAACCTGTAAAACGTGAAAAATTAAAAATTCACACTGAAGAACCCAGAATATTGCGAGAAAATCTGAAAAACGTGGAAAATGAAAAATACACACTGTAGGACCCAGAACATGGCAAGAAACCCTGAAAGAGTAGAAAATTAAAAACTCACACTGAAGGACCCCAAATATGGCAAGAAACCCTGAAAAAAGTAGAAAATTACAAACTGACACTGAAGAACCCCAATTATGGCGAGAAAACCTGAAAAAGGTGGAAAATGAGAAAATCACACTGTAGGACCCAGAATTACGAAAAAACTTGAAAATATCGAAAATGAGAAAATCACACTGTAGGACCCAGAATATGCCAAGAAACCCTGAAAACGTGAAAAATTAAAAATACAACGTTTAGGACCCAGAATACGGCGAGAAACCCTGAAAAAAGTAGAAAATTACAAACTCACACTGAAGGACCCGAAAAATGGTCTGAAAGGTTGAAAAAGGTGGAAAATGAGAAAATCACACTGTAGGACCCAGAATTATGAAAAAAAATGAAAAACGTGGAAAATAAGAAAATCATACTGCAGGACCCAGAATATGCCGAGAAACCCTGAAAATCATGAAAATTAAAAATTCACACTGTCAGACACATAATATGGCGAGAAACCATGAAAGAAGTGGAAAATTAAAAATTCACACTGTATTACCCAGAATATGGCGAGACATACTGAAAAACGTGGAAAATTAAAAATTCACACTGAAGGACCCAGGACATGGCCAGGAAACCTGAAAAACGAGGAAAATTCAAAACTCACATGGTAGGAACCAGAATAAGGCAAGAAAACCTGAAAAACCTGGAAATGAGAAAATCAAACTGTAGGACCCAGAATATGACAAAAAAAAACCTGAAAAAATTACAAAATTAAAAATTCACAGTGAAAGACCCCGAATATGGTGAGAAAACCTGAAAAGGTGGAAAATGAGAATAATCACACTGTAGGACACAGAATGGCAAAAAAAAAAAAAAAGAACTTGAAAAATGTCGAAAACGAGAAAATCACACTGTAGGACCCAGAATATGACGAAAAAACCTGGAAAACGTGGAAAATTAAAAATGCACGCTGTAGGACCCAAAATATGCCGAGAAACCCTGAAAAACGTGAAAATTAAAAATTCACACTGAAGGACCTGGAATACAGTAAGATAACCTGAAAAACGTGGAAATGAGAAAATCACAATTTAGGACTCAGAATATGACGAAAAAAACTGAAACACGTGGAAAATGAAAAATACACGCTGTAGGACACAGAATATGTCGAGAAACCCTGAAAAATTAGAAAATTAAAAACTCACACTGAAGGACCCCAAATATGGCAAGAGAACCTGAAAAAACTAGAAAATTAAAAATTCACACGGAAGGACTTGGAATATGGCGATAAAACCTGAAAAACGAGGAAAATTAAAAATCACACTGAAGGACCCCAAATATAGTGAGAAAATCTGAAAAACCTGGAAAATGAGAATAATCACACTGTAGGACCCAAAATTGTGAAAAAACTTGAAAAATGTCGAAAATGAGAAAATCACTCTGTAGGACACAGAATATGGCAAGAAACCCTGAGAAATGTGTAAAATTAAAAATACACTCTGTAGCACCCAGAATATGGCAAAAAACCCTCAAAAAAGTAGAAAATTAAAAACTCACACTGAAGGACCCCGAATATGGCGAGAAAAACAGAAAAAGGTGGAAAGTGAAAATAATCACACTGTATTACCCAGAATTACGAAAAAACATCAATTAATTCGAAAATGAGAAAATCACACTGTAGGACCCAGAATATGGGGAGAAATCCTGAGAAACGTGGAAAATAAAAAATACACTCTGTAGCACCCAGAATATGGCAAGAAACCCTCAAAAAAGTAGAAAATTAAAAACTCACACTGAAGGACCCCGAATATGGCGAGAAAACATGAAAAAGGTAGAAAATGAGAATAAACACAATGTATTACCCAGAATTACAAAAACATGAAAAACATCGAAAATGAGAAAATCACACTTGTAGGACCCAGAAATATGAAAAAACTTGAAAAACGTGGAAAATGAGATAATCACACTGCAGAAACCAGAATATGCTGAACAACCATGAAAAACCTGAAAATTAAAAATTCACACTGTTGGACACAGAATATGGTGAGAAACCATGAAAAGACTGGACAATTAAAAATTCACACTTTATTACCAAGATATGGAGAGAAATACTGAAAACCGTGGAAAAAAATTCACACTGAAGGACCTGGAATACGACAGGACCTGGAATACGGCAAGAGACCCTGAAATACATGGAAATGAGAAAATCACACAGTAGGACCCAGAATATGACGAAAAAACCTGAAAAAGGTAAAATATTAAAATATCACACGGAAGGACCCGGAATATGGCGAAAAACCTGAAAAACGAGGAAGATAAAAAACTAACACTGAAGGACACAGAATATGGCGAGAAAACCTGAAAAGAGTAGAAAATTAAAAATTCACACTGAAAGACCCAGAATATGATGAGAAAACCTGAAAAAGGTGGAAAATGAGAATAATCACACTATAGGACCCAGATTATGACCAGAAACCCTGAAAACGTGGAAAATTAAAAATACATGCTGTAGGACCCAGAATATGGCGAGAAAACCTGAAAAAAAGTAGAAAATTAAAAATTCACACTGAAGGACCCCGAATATGGCGAGAAAACCTGAAAAAGGTGGAAAATGAGAAAATCACACTGTAGGACCCAGATTATGCCCAGAAACCCTGAAAATGTGGAAAATTAAAAATACATGCTGTATAACCCAGAATATGCCAAGAAACCCTGAAAAAGGTTGAAAATTACAAACTCACACTGTAGGACCCCAAATATGGTGAGAAACCCTCCAAAAGGTGGAAAATGAGAAAATCACAGTGCAGGACCCAGAATATGCCGAGAAAATGTGAAAAACCTGAAAATTAAAAATTAACACTAACGGACCCAGAATATGGCGAGAAACAATTAATAAAAAAGTACAAAATTAAAAACTCACAGTGAAGGAGCCCAAACATGGCGAGAAAACCTGAAAAAGGTGGAAAATGAGAAAATCACACTGTAGGACCCAGAATTACGAAAAAAATTGAAAAAATGTGGAAAATGAGAAAATCACATGCAGGGCCCAGAATATTTCGAGAAACACTGAAAAACGTGAAAATTAAAAATTCACACTGTTGGACACAGAATATGGCGAGAAACCATGAAAAAAGTGGATAATTAAAATTCACACTGCAGGACACAGAATATGCCAAGAAACCCTGAAAACGTGGAAAATTAAAAATTAACACTGAAGGACCTGGAATATGGCAAGAAAACCTGAAAAACGTGGAAATGAGAAAAATCACAGTGTAGGACCCAGAATATGAAGAAAAAAACCTGTAAAACGTGAAAAATTAAAAATTCACACTGAAGAACCCAGAATATTGCGAGAAAATCTGAAAAACGTGGAAAATGAAAAATACACACTGTAGGACCCAGAACATGGCAAGAAACCCTGAAAGAGTAGAAAATTAAAAACTCACACTGAAGGACCCCAAATATGGCAAGAAACCCTGAAAAAAGTAGAAAATTACAAACTGACACTGAAGAACCCCAATTATGGCGAGAAAACCTGAAAAAGGTGGAAAATGAGAAAATCACACTGTAGGACCCAGAATTACGAAAAAAATTGAAAAACGTGGAAAATGAGAAAATCACACTGTAGGACCCAGAATATGCAGAGAAACCCTGAAAAATGTGAAAATTAAAAATTCACACTTTCGGACACTGTATATGGCGAGAACCATGAAAAAAGTGGAAAATTAAAAATTCACACTGTATTACCCAGAATATAGAAGAAATACTGAAAAACGTGGAAAATTAAAAATTCACACTGTAGGAACCCTCATATGGCGATAAAACCTGAAAAACGAGGAAAATTCAAAACTCACACTGTAGGACCCAGAATATGGCGAGAAACCCTGAAAGAGTAGAAAATCAAAAATTCACACTGAAGGACCCCAAATATGGCGAGAAAACCTGAAAAATGAGGAAAATGAGAAAATCACATTGTAAGACCCAGAATATGACGAAAAAACCTGAAAAATGTGGAAAATTAAAAATTCACACTGAAGGCCCCCAAATATGTCGAAAAAACCTGATAAAGGTGGAAAATGAGAATAATTACACTGTGGGACCCAGAATTGCCAAAAAACTTGAAAAACCTCAAAAATGAGAAAATCACACTGCAGGACACAGAATATGCCGAGAAACCCTGAAAACGTGGAAAATTAAAAATTAACACTGAAGGACCTGGAATATGGCAGGAAAACCTGAAAAACGTGGAAATGAGAAAAATCACAGTGTAGGACCCAGAATATGAAGAAAAAACCTGTAAAACGTGAAAAATTAAAAATTCACACTGAAGAACCCAGAATATTGGGAGAAAATCTGAAAAACGTGGAAAATGAAAAATACACACTGTAGGACCCAGAATATGGCAAGAAACCCTGAAAGAGTAGAAAATTAAAAACTCACACTGAAGGACCCCAAATATGGCAAGAAACCCTGAAAAAAGTAGAAAATTACAAACTGACACTGAAGAACCCCAATTATGGCAAGAAAACCTGAAAAAGGTGGAAAATGAGAAAATCACACTGTAGGACCCAGAATTACGAAAAAACTTGAAAATATCGAAAATGAGAATATCACACTGTAGGACCCAGAATATGCCAAGAAACCCTGAAAACGTGAAAAATTAAAAATACAACGTTTAGGACCCAGAATACGGCGAGAAACCCCGAAAAAAGTAGAAAATTACAAACTCACACTGAAGGACCTGAAAAATTGCCTGAAAGGTTGAAAAAGGTGGAAAATGAGAAAATCACACTGTAGGACCCAGAATAAGACGAAAAACCTGAAAAACGTGGAAAATAAAAAATACACGCTGTAGGACACACAATATGTAGAGAAACCCCTGAAAAATTATAAAATTAAAAACTCACACTGAAGGACCCCAAATATGGCGAGAGAACCTGAAAAAAATTAGAAAATTAAAAATTCACACTGAAGGACTCAGAATATGGCAATAAAACCTGAAAAACGAGGAAAATTAAAAAATCACACTGAAGGACCGCGAATATGGCGAGAAAAACGGAAAAAGGTGGAAAATGAGAATAATCACACTGTAGGACCCAGAATTGCGAAAAAACTTGAAAAACATCGAAATTGAGAAAAACACACTGTAGGACCCAGAATATTGCCAAGAAACCTTGAAAAACGTGAAAATTAAAAACTCACGCTTTCGGACCCAAAATATGGCGAGAAAACCTCAAAAGTTTAGAAAATTAAAAATTCACACTGAAGGACCCCGAATATGGCGAGAAAAACTGAAAAAGGTGGAAAATGAGATTAATCACATTGTAGAACACAGAATGGCAAAAAAAAACTTGAAAATGTCGAAAATGAGAAAATCACACTGTAGGACCCAGAATATGATGAAAAAACCTGAAAAACGTGGAAAATTAAAAATTCACACTGAATGACCTGGAATATGGCAAGAAAACCTGAAAAACGGGGAAATGAGTACTTCACACTGTAGGACCCAGAATATGACGAAAACACATGAAAAAATAGAAAATTAAAAATTCACACTGAAAGACCGGGAATATGGAGAGATAACCTGAAAAACGCGGAAAATTAAAAACTCACACTGAAGGACCCAGATTATGGTGAGAAAACCTCAAAAAATTAGAAAATTAAAAATTCACACTGAAGGACCCCGAATATGGCGAGAAAAACTGAAAAAGTTTGAAAATGAGAATAATCACACTGTAGCACCCAGAATTGCGAAAAAACTTGAGAAGCATCGAAAATGAGAAAATCCCACTGCTGGACCCATAATATGCGGAGAAACCCTGAAAAACGTGAAAATTAAAAATTCCCACTGTTGAACACAGAATATGACAAGAAACCATGAAAAAAGTGGAAATTAAAAAATTGACACTATATTACCCAGAATATGGCAAGAAAACCTGAAAAACGTGGAAATGAGAAAATTACACTGTAGGACCAAGAATATGACCAAAAAACCTGAAAAACGTGCAATATTAAAAATTCACACTTAAGGACCCGGAATATGGCGAGAAAACCTAAAAAATTAGAAAATTAAAAAGTCACACTGAAGGACCCCAAATATGGCGAGAAAACCTGAAGAACGAGGAAAATTAAAAAGTCACACTGAAGGAACCAGAATATGGCGTGAAAACCTGAAAAAAATAGAAAATTAAAAATTCACACTGAAGGCCCCCGAATTTGGTGAGAAAATCTGAAAAAGGTGGAAATGTAAAAATTCACATTGTATTACCCAGAATATGGCAAGAAATACTGAAAAACCTGAAAAATTAAAAATTCAAAATGAAGGCCCTGGAATATTGCAAGAAAACCTGAAAAACGTGGAAATGAGAAAATCACACTGTAGGACCCAGAATATGATGAAAAAACTGAAAAATGTGGAAAATAAAAAATTCACACTGAAGGACCCTTAATATGGCGAGAAACCCTAAAAAAGTGGAAAATAAGAATAATCACACTGTAGGACCCAGAATTGCGAAAAAACTTGAAAAACGTGGAAAATGAGAAAAATCACACTGTAGGACCCAGAATATGCTGAGAAACCCAGAAAACGTGGAAAATTAAAAATATGCACTGTAGGACCCAGAATATGGCAAGAAACCCTGAAAAAAGTAGAAAATTACAAACTCACACTGAAGGACGCCAAATATGGCCAGAAAACCTGAAAAAGGTGGAAAATGAGAAAATCACACTGCAGGACCCAGAATATGCCGAGAAACGCTAAAAGAGTGAAAATTAAAAATGCACACTGTCGGACACAGAATATGGTGAGAACCATGAAAAAAGTGGAAAATTAAAAATACACGCTGTAGGACCCAGAATATGTCGAGAAACACTGAAAAATTAGAAAAGTAAAAAATCAAACTGCAGGACCCCAATAATGTCGAGAAAACCTGAAAAAGTAGGAAAATGAGAAAATCACACTGTAGGACCCAGAATTACGAAAAAACTTGAAAAACGTGGAAAATGAGAAAATAACACTGCAGAACCCAGAATATGCGGAGAAACCCTGAAAAACGTGAAAATTAAAAATTCCCACTGTTGGACACAGAATATGACAAGAAACCATGAAAAAAGTGGAAAATAAAAAATTCACACTATATTACCCAGAATATGGCAAGAAAACCTGAAAAACGTGGAAGTGAGAAAATCACACTGTAGGACCAAGAATATGACCAAAAAACCTGAAAAACGTGCAATATTAAAAATTCACACTTAAGGACCCGGAATATGGCGAGAAAAACTAAAAAATTAGAAAATTAAAAAGTCACACTGAAGGACCCCAAATATGGCGAGAAAACCTGAAAAAGGTGGAAAATGAGAAAATCACACTGTAGGACCCAGAATTACGAAAAAACTTGAAAATATCGAAAATGAGAATATCACACTGTAGGACCCAGAATATGCCAAGAAACCCTGAAAACGTGAAAAATTAAAAATACAACGTTTAGGACCCAGAATACGGCGAGAAACCCCGAAAAAAGTAGAAAATTACAAACTCACACTGAAGGACCTGAAAAATTGCCTGAAAGGTTGAAAAAGGTGGAAAATGAGAAAATCACACTGTAGGACCCAGAATAAGACGAAAAACCTGAAAACATGGAAAATAAAAAATACACGCTGTAGGACACACAATATGTAGAGAAACCCTGAAAAATTATAAAATTAAAAACTCACACTGAAGGACCCCAAATATGGCGAGAGAACCTGAAAAAAATTAGAAAATTAAAAATTCACACTGAAGGACTCAGAATATGGCAATAAAACCTGAAAAACGAGGAAAATTAAAAAATCACACTGAAGGACCGCGAATATGGCGAGAAAAACGGAAAAAGGTGGAAAATGAGAATAATCACACTGTAGGACCCAGAATTGCGAAAAAACTTGAAAAACATCGAAATTGAGAAAAACACACTGTAGGACCCAGAATATGCCAAGAAACCTTGAAAAACGTGAAAATTAAAAACTCACGCTTTCGGACCCAAAATATGGCGAGAAAACCTCAAAAGTTTAGAAAATTAAAAATTCACACTGAAGGACCCCGAATATGGCGAGAAAAACTGAAAAAGGTGGAAAATGAGATTAATCACATTGTAGAACACAGAATGGCAAAAAAAAACTTGAAAAATGTCGAAAATGAGAAAATCACACTGTAGGACCCAGAATATGATGAAAAAACCTGAAAAACGTGGAAAATTAAAAATTCACACTGAATGACCTGGAATATGGCAAGAAAACCTGAAAAACGGGGAAATGAGTACTTCACACTGTAGGACCCAGAATATGACGAAAACACATGAAAAAATAGAAAATTAAAAATTCACACTGAAAGACCGGGAATATGGAGAGATAACCTGAAAAACGCGGAAAATTAAAAACTCACACTGAAGGACCCAGATTATGGTGAGAAAACCTCAAAAAATTAGAAAATTAAAAATTCACACTGAAGGACCCCGAATATGGCGAGAAAAACTGAAAAAGTTTGAAAATGAGAATAATCACACTGTAGCACCCAGAATTGCGAAAAAACTTGAGAAGCATCGAAAATGAGAAAATCCCACTGCTGGACCCATAATATGCGGAGAAACCCTGAAAAACGTGAAAATTAAAAATTCCCACTGTTGAACACAGAATATGACAAGAAACCATGAAAAAAGTGGAAATTAAAAAATTGACACTATATTACCCAGAATATGGCAAGAAAACCTGAAAAACGTGGAAATGAGAAAATTACACTGTAGGACCAAGAATATGACCAAAAAACCTGAAAAACGTGCAATATTAAAAATTCACACTTAAGGACCCGGAATATGGCGAGAAAACCTAAAAAATTAGAAAATTAAAAAGTCACACTGAAGGACCCCAAATATGGCGAGAAAACCTGAAGAACGAGGAAAATTAAAAAGTCACACTGAAGGAACCAGAATATGGCGTGAAAACCTGAAAAAAATAGAAAATTAAAAATTCACACTGAAGGCCCCCGAATTTGGTGAGAAAATCTGAAAAGGTGGAAATGTAAAAATTCACATTGTATTACCCAGAATATGGCAAGAAATACTGAAAAACCTGAAAAATTAAAAATTCAAAATGAAGGCCCTGGAATATTGCAAGAAAACCTGAAAAACGTGGAAATGAGAAAATCACACTGTAGGACCCAGAATATGATGAAAAAACTGAAAAATGTGGAAAATAAAAAATTCACACTGAAGGACCCTTAATATGGCGAGAAACCCTAAAAAAGTGGAAAATAAGAATAATCACACTGTAGGACCCAGAATTGCGAAAAAACTTGAAAAACGTGGAAAATGAGAAAAATCACACTGTAGGACCCAGAATATGCTGAGAAACCCAGAAAACGTGGAAAATTAAAAATATGCACTGTAGGACCCAGAATATGGCAAGAAACCCTGAAAAAAGTAGAAAATTACAAACTCACACTGAAGGACGCCAAATATGGCCAGAAAACCTGAAAAAGGTGGAAAATGAGAAAATCACACTGCAGGACCCAGAATATGCCGAGAAACGCTAAAAGAGTGAAAATTAAAAATGCACACTGTCGGACACAGAATATGGTGAGAACCATGAAAAAAGTGGAAAATTAAAAATACACGCTGTAGGACCCAGAATATGTCGAGAAACACTGAAAAATTAGAAAAGTAAAAAATCAAACTGCAGGACCCCAATAATGTCGAGAAAACCTGAAAAAGTAGGAAAATGAGAAAATCACACTGTAGGACCCAGAATTACGAAAAAACTTGAAAAACGTGGAAAATGAGAAAATAACACTGCAGAACCCAGAATATGCGGAGAAACCCTGAAAAACGTGAAAATTAAAATTCCCACTGTTGGACACAGAATATGACAAGAAACCATGAAAAAAGTGGAAAATAAAAAATTCACACTATATTACCCAGAATATGGCAAGAAAACCTGAAAAACGTGGAAGTGAGAAAATCACACTGTAGGACCAAGAATATGACCAAAAAACCTGAAAAACGTGCAATATTAAAAATTCACACTTAAGGACCCGGAATATGGCGAGAAAAACTAAAAAATTAGAAAATTAAAAAGTCACACTGAAGGACCCCAAATATGGCGAGAAAACCTGAAAAAGGTGGAAAATGAGAAAATCACACTGTAGGACCCAGAATTACGAAAAAACTTGAAAATATCGAAAATGAGAATATCACACTGTAGGACCCAGAATATGCCAAGAAACCCTGAAAACGTGAAAAATTAAAAATACAACGTTTAGGACCCAGAATACGGCGAGAAACCCCGAAAAAAGTAGAAAATTACAAACTCACACTGAAGGACCTGAAAAATTGCCTGAAAGGTTGAAAAAGGTGGAAAATGAGAAAATCACACTGTAGGACCCAGAATAAGACGAAAAACCTGAAAAACATGGAAAATAAAAAATACACGCTGTAGGACACACAATATGTAGAGAAACCCTGAAAAATTATAAAATTAAAAACTCACACTGAAGGACCCCAAATATGGCGAGAGAACCTGAAAAAAATTAGAAAATTAAAAATTCACACTGAAGGACTCAGAATATGGCAATAAAACCTGAAAAACGAGGAAAATTAAAAAATCACACTGAAGGACCGCGAATATGGCGAGAAAAACGGAAAAAGGTGGAAAATGAGAATAATCACACTGTAGGACCCAGAATTGCGAAAAAACTTGAAAAACATCGAAATTGAGAAAAACACACTGTAGGACCCAGAATATGCCAAGAAACCTTGAAAAACGTGAAAATTAAAAACTCACGCTTTCGGACCCAAAATATGGCGAGAAAACCTCAAAAGTTTAGAAAATTAAAAATTCACACTGAAGGACCCCGAATATGGCGAGAAAAACTGAAAAAGGTGGAAAATGAGATTAATCACATTGTAGAACACAGAATGGCAAAAAAAAACTTGAAAAATGTCGAAAATGAGAAAATCACACTGTAGGACCCAGAATATGATGAAAAAACCTGAAAAACGTGGAAAATTAAAAATTCACACTGAATGACCTGGAATATGGCAAGAAAACCTGAAAAACGGGGAAATGAGTACTTCACACTGTAGGACCCAGAATATGACGAAAACACATGAAAAAATAGAAAATTAAAAATTCACACTGAAAGACCGGGAATATGGAGAGATAACCTGAAAAACGCGGAAAATTAAAAACTCACACTGAAGGACCCAGATTATGGTGAGAAAACCTCAAAAAATTAGAAAATTAAAAATTCACACTGAAGGACCCCGAATATGGCGAGAAAAACTGAAAAAGTTTGAAAATGAGAATAATCACACTGTAGCACCCAGAATTGCGAAAAAACTTGAGAAGCATCGAAAATGAGAAAATCCCACTGCTGGACCCATAATATGCGGAGAAACCCTGAAAAACGTGAAAATTAAAAATTCCCACTGTTGAACACAGAATATGACAAGAAACCATGAAAAAAGTGGAAATTAAAAAATTGACACTATATTACCCAGAATATGGCAAGAAAACCTGAAAAACGTGGAAATGAGAAAATTACACTGTAGGACCAAGAATATGACCAAAAAACCCGAAAAACGTGCAATATTAAAAATTCACACTTAAGGACCCGGAATATGGCGAGAAAACCTAAAAAATTAGAAAATTAAAAAGTCACACTGAAGGACCCCAAATATGGCAAGAAAACCTGAAGAACGAGGAAAATTAAAAAGTCACACTGAAGGAACCAGAATATGGCGTGAAAACCTGAAAAAAATAGAAAATTAAAAATTCACACTGAAGGCCCCCGAATTTGGTGAGAAAATCTGAAAAAGGTGGAAATGTAAAAATTCACACTGTATTACCCAGAATATGGCAAGAAATACTGAAAAACCTGAAAAATTAAAAATTCAAAATGAAGGTCCTGGAATATTGCAAGAAAACCTGAAAAACGTGGAAATGAGAAAATCACACTGTAGGACCCAGAATATGATGAAAAAACTGAAAAATGTGGAAAATAAAAAATTCACACTGAAGGACCCTTAATATGGCGAGAAAACCTAAAAAAGTGGAAAATAAGAATAATCACACTGTAGGACCCAGAATTGCGAAAAAACTTGAAAAACGTGGAAAATGAGAAAAATCACACTGTAGGACCCAGAATATGCTGAGAAACCCAGAAAACGTGGAAAATTAAAAATATGCACTGTAGGACCCAGAATATGGCAAGAAACCCTGAAAAAAGTAGAAAATTACAAACTCACACTGAAGGACGCCAAATATGGCCAGAAAACCTGAAAAAGGTGGAAAATGAGAAAATCACACTGCAGGACCCAGAATATGCCGAGAAACGCTGAAAAAAGTGAAAATTAAAAATGCACACTGTCAGACACAGAATATGGTGAGAACCATGAAAAAAGTGGAAAATTAAAAATACACGCTGTAGGACCCAGAATATGTCGAGAAACACTGAAAAATTAGAAAAGTAAAAAATCAAACTGCAGGACCCCAATAATGTCGAGAAAACCTGAAAAAGTAGGAAAATGAGAAAATCACACTGTAGGACCCAGAATTACGAAAAAACTTGAAAAACGTGGAAAATGAGAAAATAACACTGCAGAACCCAGAATATGCGGAGAAACCCTGAAAAACGTGAAAATTAAAAATTCCCACTGTTGGACACAGAATATGACAAGAAACCATGAAAAAAGTGGAAAATAAAAAATTCACACTATATTACCCAGAATATGGCAAGAAAACCTGAAAAACGTGGAAGTGAGAAAATCACACTGTAGGACCAAGAATATGACCAAAAAACCTGAAAAACGTGCAATATTAAAAATTCACACTTAAGGACCCGGAATATGGCGAGAAAAACTAAAAAATTAGAAAATTAAAAAGTCACACTGAAGGACCCCAAATATGGCGAGAAAACCTGAAAAACGAGGAAAATTAAAAAGTCACACTGAAGGAACCAGAATATGGCGTGAAACCTGAAAAAAGTAGAAAATTAAAAATTCACACTGAAGGCCCCCGAATTTGGTGAGAAAATCTGAAAAAGGTGGAAATGTAAAAATTCACACTGTATTACCCAGAATATGGCAAGAAATACTGAAAAGCCTGAAAAATTAAAAATTCAAAATGAAGGTCCTGGAATATTGCAAGAAAACCTGAAAAATGTGGAAATGAGAAAATCACACTGTAGGACCCAGAATATGATGAAAAAACTGAAAAATGTGGAAAATAAAAAATTCACACTGAAGGACCCTTAATATGGCGAGAAACCCTAAAAAAGTGGAAAATAAGAATAATCACACTGTAGGACCCAGAATTGCGAAAAAACTTGAAAAACGTGGAAAATGAGAAAAATCACACTGTAGGACCCAGAATATGCTGAGAAACCCAGAAAACGTGGAAAATTAAAAATATGCACTGTAGGACCCAGAATATGGCAAGAAACCCTGAAAAAAGTAGAAAATTACAAACTCACACTGAAGGACGCCAAATATGGCCAGAAAACCTGAAAAAGGAGGAAAATGAGAAAATCACACTACAGGACCCAGAATATGCCGAGAAACGCTAAAAGAGTGAAAATTAAAAATGCACACTGTCGGACACAGAATATGGTGAGAACCATGAAAAAAGTGGAAAATTAAAAATACACGCTGTAGGACCCAGAATATGTCGAGAAACACTGAAAAATTAGAAAAGTAAAAAATCAAACTGAAGGACCCCAAATATGTCGAGAAAACCTGAAAAAGTTTGAAAATGAGAAAATCACACTGTAGGGACCCAGAATTACGAAAAAACTTGAAAAACGTGGAAAATGAGAAAATCACACTGCAGAACCCAGAATATGCCAAGAAACCCTGAAAAACGTGAAAATTAAAAAGTCACACTCTCAGACACAGAATATGGCAAGATACCATGAAAAAAGTAGAAAATTAAAAATTCACACTGTATTACCCAGAATATGGCGAAAAATACTGAAAAACCTGAAGAATTAAAAATTCACACTGAAGGACCTGAATACCTGAAAACCTGAAAAAAGTGGAAATAGAAATTCACACTGTAGGGCCCAGAATATGACCAAAAACCTGAAACCGTGGAATATTAAAAAATTCACACTGAAGGACCCGAAATATGGCGAGAAAACCTGAAAAACGAGGAAATTAAAAACTGACACTGTAGGATCCAGAATATAGCGAGAAAACATGAAAAAGATGGAAAATGAGAATATTCACACTGTAGGACCCAAATTGCGAAAAAACTTGAAAAACTGGAAAATAAAAAAATCACACTGTAGGACCATAATATGCCTACAAACCTGAAAAACGTGGAAAATTGTTAATACACGCTGTAGGAAACAGAATATATCGAGAAACCCTGAAAAAAGTAGAAAATTAAGAACTCACACTGGAGGATCCCAAATATGGCGAGAAAATCTGAAAAGAGTAGAAAATAAAAAAATTCACATTGAAGGACACCAAATATGGCGAGAAAACTTGAAAAAAGGTGGAAAATGAGAATATTCACATGTAGGACCCAGAATTATGAAAAAACTTTAAAAACATGGAAAATTAGAAAATCACACTGTAGGACCCAGAATATGCCGACAACCCTGAAAACGTGGAAAATTATTAATACACGCTGTAGGACCCAGAACATGGCAAGAAACCCTGAAAAAAATAGAAAAATAAAGACTCACACTGAAGGACCCCAAATATGGTGAGTAAAACTGAAAAAGGTGGAAAATGAAAAAATAACACTGTATCACCCAGAATTACGAAAAAACTTGAAAAACGTGGAAAATGGGAAAATAACACTGCAGGACCCAGAATATGCTGAGAAACCCTAAAAAACTTGAAAATTAAAAATTCACACTGTCGGACACCGAATATGGCTAGAAACCATGAAAAAAGTGGTAAATTAAAAATTCACACTGTATTACCTAGAATATGGCGAGAAATACTGAAAAACATGGAAAAATAAAAATTCACACTGAAGGATCTGGAATATGGAAAGAAAACCTGAAAATCGTGGAAATGAGAAAATCACACTGTAGGACCCAGAATATGACGAAAAAAACCTGAAAAACGTGGAAAATTAAAAATTCACACTGAAGGACACGGAATATGGCGAGAAAACCTGAAAAACGTGGAAAATTAAAAATTCACACTGTAGGAACCAGAATATGGCTAGAAAACTTGAAATGTGGAAAATTAAAAAATCCACTCTGTAGGACACAGAATATGTCGAGAAACCCTGAAAAATTAGAAAATTAAAACCGCTCACTGAAGGGACCCCAAATATGGCAAGAAAACCTGAAAAAAGTAGAAAATTAAAAATTCACACTAAAGGACCCGGAATATGGCAATAAAACCTGAAAAACGAGGCAAATTGAAAACTCACACTGAAGGACCCAGAATATGGCAGAAAACCTGAAAAAAGTAGAAAATTAAAAATTCACACTGAAGGACCCTGAATATGGAGAGAAAACTTGAAAAAGGTGGAAAATGAGAATACTCACACTGTAGGACCCAGAATTACTGAAAAAAATTGAAAAACGGGGAAAATGAGAAAATCACACTGCAGGACCTAGAATATGCCCTAGAAACCCTGAAAAATGTTAAAATTAATAATTCACTCTGTCGGACACAGAATATGGCGAGAAACCATGAAAAAAAGTGGAAAATTAAAAACTCATACTGTAGGACCTGGAATATGGTGATAAAACCTGAAAAAATTGGAAAATTAAAAACTTCCACGGAAGAACCTAGAATATGGCAAGAAACCCTGAAAAAGGTGAAAAATGAAAAAATCACACTGTAGGACCAAGAATTTCTTAAAAACTTGAAAAATGGGGAAAATAAAAAATCACACTGTAGGACCCAGAATATGCTGAGAAACCCGGACAACTTGGGAAATTGAAATCCACGCTTAAGGGACACAGAATATGGTGAGAAACCCTGAAAAATGTACAAAATTAAAAACTCACACTGAAGGACCCGGATTATGGCGAAAAAACCCGAAAAAGGTGAAAAATGAGAAAATCACACTGTAGGAATCAGAATTTCGAAAAAACTTGAAAAACGTGGAAAATGAGAAAATTACACTGTAGGACCCAGAATATGCCAAGAAACCCGGAAAAATGTGGAAAAATTAAAATTCACACTGAATGAACCAGAATATGGCGAGAAATCCTAAAAAACATGGAAAATTAAATATTCACACTGTAGGACCCAGAATATGGCGAGAAACACTAAAAAACTTGCAAAATGAAAAATACACGCTGTAGGACCCAGATTATGGCGAGAAACCCTGAAAAAAGTAGATATTAAAAACTCACACTAAAGGACCTGAAATATGGTGACAAAACCTGAAAAACATGGAAAATTAAATATTCACACTGTTGGTCCCAGAATCTGACCAAAAAAAATTAAAAACGTGGAAAATTAAAAATTCACACTGTAGTACAAAAAGTCAGGGGAGAAACCATTGAAAAAAGGGGAAAATTAAAAATTTACACTGTGGGACCCAGAATAAGTCAAGAAACACTGAAAATCGTGGAAAATTAAAAATTCACACTGAAGGACTATGGAATATGTGGAGAAATCTGAAAAACATGGAAAATTAACAACTCACACTCATGGATCTGGAATATGGTGAGAAATCTGAAAAATGTGGAAAATTAACAACTCACTGAGAAAGACCTGGAATATGGCCAGAAATCCTGAAAAACATGGAAAATTAAAAATTCATCTGTAGGACCCAAAATATGTTGAGACACCCTGAAAACCGTGGAAAATTAAAAATTCACACTTAAGGACCTGGAATATGATGAAAAACCCTGAAAAATGTGGAAAATTAAAAACTCACACTCTAGGAACTAGAATATCACGCTAAAACCCGAAAAAATTTGAAAATTAAAACCTCACACTGAAGGACCTAGAAAATGGCAAGAAACCCTGAAAAGGTGGAAAATGAGAAATTCACACTATAGAACCCAGAATTGTGAAAATACTTGAAAAATGGGGAAAATGAGAAAATCACACTGTAGGTCCGAGAATATGACTAAAAACTCTGAAAATGTGGAAAATTAAAAATGCACACTGTAGGACCAAGAATATGGCAAAAAAAAACCCTGAAAAACATGGAAAATTAAAAATTCACACTCAAGGATCCTGAATATGGCGAGGAAAACCTTAAAAACGAGGAAAATTAAAAACTCACACTGAAGGACCCAGAATATGGCGAGAAAACCTGAAAAATATGGAAAATTTAATATTCACACTGTAGGACCTAGAATATGGCGAGGAACACTGCAAAACGTGCAAAATTAAAAATACACGCTGTAGGACCCAGATTATGGCGAGAAACCCTGAAAAAGTAGACATTAAAAACTCACACTGAAGGACTTGGAATATGGTGACAAAACCTGAAAAACATGGAAAATTAAATATTCACACTGTAGGACCCAGAATATGACAAAAAAAACTTAAAAACGTGGAAAATTAAAAATTCACACTCTAGAAACCAGAATATGGAGAGAAACCCTGAAATACATGGAAAATTAAATATACATGCTGTAGGACCCAGAATAGAGAGAAAAATTCTGAAAATTTAGAAAAGAAAAACTCACAATGAAAGACCCGGAATATGGCGAGAAAACCTGAGAAAGGTAGAAAATGAGAAAATCATACTGAAGGACAAGATGTGCGAAAATCTAGAAAAAAGTGGAAAATGAGAAAATCACACTGTAGGACCCAGAATATGCCGAGAAACCCTGAAAAAAGTGAAATATTAAATATTCACACTGTCGGACCAAGAATATGACCAAAAAAAAAAAAAAAACAAACTTAAAAACGTGGAAAATTACAAATTTACACTGTGGGACCCAGAAAATGGCGAGAAACATTGAAAAACGTGGAAAATTAAATTCACACTGTAGGAACCAGAATATGACGAGAAAACCTGAAAAAAGTTTGAAAATGAAAACATCACACTGTGGGACCCAGAATATGACGAAAAAAACTTAAAAACGTGGAAAATTAAAAACTCCCACTGAAGAACCTAGAATATGGCAAGAAACCCTGAAAAAGGTGGAAAATGAGAAATTCACACTGTAGGACCCAGAATATGGCGAGAAACACTGAAAAATGTTGAAAAATAAAAATTCACACTATAGGACCAGAATATGGAAAGAAACCTTGAAAAACGTGGAAAATTAAAAATTCACACTGCAGGACCCAGAATATGCTGAGAAAACCTGCAAAAGGTGGAAAATGAGAAAATCACACTGTAGGATGCAGAATTGGGGGAAAAAAACTTGAAAAAAGTCAAAAATTGGGAAAATCGCACTGTAGGAGCCAGAATATGCCAGAAACCCTGAAAATATTATATTTCATATAATATTTTATATTTCATATTTCATATTTCAGAAATATTTCATATTTCAGAAACCCTGAAAAACGTGGAAAATTAAAAATACACGCTGTAGGATTCAGAATATGGCAAGAAACCCTGAAAGAAGTAGAAAATTAAAAACTCACACTGAAGGACCCGGAATATGGCAAGAAAACCTGAAAAAGGAGGAAAATGAGAAAATCAACCTGTAGGGACACAGAAATGCGAAAAAACTTTAAAAAAGTGGAAAATGAGAAAATAACATTGTAGGACCCAGAATATGCCAAGAAACCCTGAAAAACGAGAAAAAATAAAAATACGCTTTTTGGAGCCAGAATATTGCAAGAAACACAGAAAAAAGTAGAAAATTAAAAACTCACACTGAAGGACCCCGAATATGGCAAAAAACCTTAAAAAGGTGGAAAATGAGAAAAATCTCACTGTAGGAACCAGAATATGCCGTGAAACCTTAAAAACGTGGAAAATTAAAAATACACTCTGTAGGATCCAGAATATGGCGAGAAACCCTGAAAAACTAGAAAATTAAAAACTCACATCTAAGGACCCCGAATATGGAGAGAAAACCTGAAAAGGGTGGAAAATGAGAAGATCACACTGTAGGACCCAGAATTACGAAAAAACTTGAAAAACGTGGAAAAGGAGAAAATCACACTGCAGGACCCAGAATATGCCGAGAAACACTGAAAAACGTGAAAATAAAAAATTCACACTTTTGGACCCAGAATATGGCAAGAAACCATGAAAAAAGTGGAAAATGAGAAAATAACACTTTAAACCCAGAATATGGCGAGAAACCATGAAACAAGTGGAAAATGAGAAAATCACACTGTATTGCCCAGAATATGGCAAGAAAACCTGAAAAAAGTAGAAAATTAAAAATTCACACTGAAGGACCCTGAATATGGAGAGAAAACTTGAAAAAGGTGGAAAATGAGAATACTCACACTGTAGGACCCAGAATTACTGAAAAAAATTGAAAAACGGGGAAAATGAGAAAATCACACTGCAGGACCTAGAATATGCCTAGAAACCCTGAAAAATGTTAAAATTAATAATTCACTCTGTCGGACACAGAATATGGCGAGAAACCATGAAAAAAGTGGAAAATTAAAAACTCATACTGTAGGACCTGGAATATGGTGATAAAACCTGAAAAAATTGGAAAATTAAAAACTTCCACGGAAGAACCTAGAATATGGCAAGAAACCCTGAAAAAGGTGAAAAATGAAAAAATCACACTGTAGGACCAAGAATTTCTTAAAAACTTGAAAAATGGGGAAAATAAAAAATCACACTGTAGGACCCAGAATATGCTGAGAAACCCGGACAATTGGGAAATTGAAATCTACGCTTAAGGACACAGAATATGGTGAGAAACCCTGAAAAATGTACAAAATTAAAAACTCACACTGAAGGACCCGGATTATGGCGAAAAAACCCGAAAAAGGTGAAAAATGAGAAAATCACACTGTAGGAATCAGAATTTCGAAAAAACTGAAAAACGTGGAAAATGAGAAAATTACACTGTAGGACCCAGAATATGCCAAGAAACCCGGAAAAATGTGGAAAAATTAAAATTCACACTGAATGACCCAGAATATGGCGAGAAATCCTAAAAAACATGGAAAATTAAATATTCACACTGTAGGACCCAGAATATGGCGAGAAACACTAAAAAACTTGCAAAATGAAAAATACACGCTGTAGGACCCAGATTATGGCGAGAAACCCTGAAAAAAGTAGATATTAAAAACTCACACTAAAGGACCTGAAATATGGTGACAAAACCTGAAAACATGGAAAATTAAATATTCACACTGTTGGACCCAGAATCTGACCAAAAAAAATTAAAAACGTGGAAAATTAAAAATTCACACTGTAGTACAAAAAGTCAGGGGAGAAACCATGAAAAAAGGGGAAAATTAAAAATTTACACTGTGGGACCCAGAATAAGTCAAGAAACACTGAAAATCGTGGAAAATTAAAAATTCACACTGAAGGACTATGGAATATGTGGAGAAATCTGAAAAACATGGAAAATTAACAACTCACACTCATGGATCTGGAATATGGTGAGAAATCTGAAAAATGTGGAAAATTAACAACTCACTGAGAAAGACCTGGAATATGGCCAGAAATCCTGAAAAACATGGAAAATTAAAAATTCATCTGTAGGACCCCAAAATATGTTGAGACACCCTGAAAACCGTGGAAAATTAAAAATTCACACTTAAGGACCTGGAATATGATGAAAAACCCTGAAAAATGTGGAAAATTAAAAACTCACACTCTAGGAACTAGAATATCACGCTAAAACCCGAAAAAATTTGAAAATTAAAACCTCACACTGAAGGACCTAGAAAATGGCAAGAAACCCTGAAAAGGTGGAAAATGAGAAATTCACACTATAGAACCCAGAATTGTGAAAATACTTGAAAAATGGGGAAATGAGAAAATCACACTGTAGGTCCGAGAATATGACTAAAAACTCTGAAAAAATGTGGAAAATTAAAAATGCACACTGTAGGACCAAGAATATGGCAAAAAAAAACCCTGAAAAACATGGAAAATTAAAAATTCACACTCAAGGATCCTGAATATGGCGAGGAAAACCTTAAAAACGAGGAAAATTAAAAACTCACACTGAAGGACCCAGAATATGGCGAGAAAACCTGAAAAATATGGAAAATTTAATATTCACACTGTAGGACCTAGAATATGGCGAGGAACACTGCAAAACGTGCAAAATTAAAAATACACGCTGTAGGACCCAGATTATGGCGAGAAACCCTGAAAAAGTAGACATTAAAAACTCACACTGAAGGACTTGGAATATGGTGACAAAACCTGAAAAACATGGAAAATTAAATATTCACACTGTAAGACCCAGAATATGACGAAAAAAACTTAAAAACGTGGAAAATTAAAAATTCACACTCTAGAAACCAGAATATGGAGAGAAACCCTGAAATACATGGAAAATTAAATATACATGCTGTAGGACCCAGAATAGAGAGAAAAATTCTGAAAAATTTAGAAAAGAAAAACTCACAATGAAAGACCCGGAATATGGCGAGAAAACCTGAGAAAGGTAGAAAATGAGAAAATCATACTGAAGGACAAGATGTGCGAAAATCTAGAAAAAAGTGGAAAATGAGAAAATCACACTGTAGGACCCAGAATATGCCGAGAAACCCTGAAAAAAGTGAAATATTAAATATTCACACTGTCGGACCAAGAATATGACCAAAAAAAAAAAAAAAAAAAAAAAACAAACAAACTTAAAACGTGGAAAATTACAAATTTACACTGTGGGACCCAGAAAATGGCAAGAAACATTGAAAAACGTGGAAAATTAAATTCACACTGTAGGAACCAGAATATGACGAGAAAACCTGAAAAAGTTTGAAAATGAAAAACATCACACTGTGGGACCCAGAATATGACGAAAAAAACTTAAAAACGTGGAAAATTAAAAACTCCCACTGAAGAACCTAGAATATGGCAAGAAACCCTGAAAAAGGTGGAAAATGAGAAATTCACACTGTAGGACCCAGAATATGGCGAGAAACACTGAAAAATGTTGAAAAATAAAAATTCACACTATAGGACCAGAATATGGAAAGAAACCTTGAAAAACGTGGAAAATTAAAAATTCACACTGCAGGACCCAGAATATGCTGAGAAAACCTGCAAAAGGTGGAAAATGAGAAAATCACACTGTAGGATGCAGAATTGGGGGGAAAAAAACTTGAAAAAAGTCAAAAATTGGGAAAATCGCACTGTAGGAGCCAGAATATGCCAGAAACCCTGAAAAACGTGGAAAATTAAAAATACACGCTGTAGGATTCAGAATATGGCAAGAAACCCTGAAAGAAGTAGAAAATTAAAAACTCACACTGAAGGACCCGGAATATGGCAAGAAAACCTGAAAAAGGAGGAAAATGAGAAAATCAACCTGTAGGACACAGAAATGCGAAAAAACTTTAAAAAAGTGGAAAATGAGAAAATAACATTGTAGGACCCAGAATATGCCAAGAAACCCTGAAAAACGAGAAAAAATAAAAATACGCTTTTTGGAGCCAGAATATTGCAAGAAACACAGAAAAAAGTAGAAAATTAAAAAACTCACACTGAAGGACCCCGAATATGGCAAAAAACCTTAAAAAGGTGGAAAATGAGAAAAATCTCACTGTAGGAACCAGAATATGCCGTGAAACCTTAAAAACGTGGAAAATTAAAAATACACTCTGTAGGATCCAGAATATGGCGAGAAACCCTGAAAAACTAGAATATTAAAAACTCACATCGAAGGACCCCGAATATGGAGAGAAAACCTGAAAAAGGTGGAAAATGAGAAGATCACACTGTAGGACCCAGAATTACGAAAAAACTTGAAAAACGTGGAAAAGGAGAAAATCACACTGCAGGACCCAGAATATGCCGAGAAACACTGAAAAAACGTGAAAATAAAAAATTCACACTTTTGGACCCAGAATATGGCAAGAAACCATGAAAAAAGTGGAAAATGAGAAAATAACACTTTAAACCCAGAATATGGCGAGAAACCATGAAACAAATGGAAAATGAGAAAATCACACTCTATTGCCCAGAATATGGCGAGAAATACTGAAAAATGTGGAAAATTAAAAATTCACACTGAAGGACCTGGAATATGGCAAGAAAACCTGAAAAACGTGGAAATGAGAAAAATCACAGTGTAGGACCCAGAATATGAAGAAAAAACCTGTAAAACGTGAAAAATTAAAAATTCACACTGAAGAACCCAGAATATTGCGAGAACATCTGAAAAACGTGGAAAATGAAAAATACACACTGTAGGACCCAGAACATGGCAAGAAACCCTGAAAGAGTAGAAAATTAAAAACTCACACTGAAGGACCCCAAATATGGCAAGAAACCCTGAAAAAAGTAGAAAATTACAAACTGACACTGAAGAACCCCAATTATGGCGAGAAAACCTGAAAAAGGTGGAAAATGAAAATCACACTGTAGGACCCAGAATTACGAAAAAACTTGAAAATATCGAAAATGAGAAAATCACACTGTAGGACCCAGAATATGCCAAGAAACCCTGAAAACGTGAAAAATTAAAAATACAACGTTTAGGACCCAGAATACGGCAAGAAACCCTGAAAAAAGTAGAAAATTACAAACTCACACTGAAGGACCCGAAAAATGGTCTGAAAGGTTGAAAAAGGTGGAAAATGAGAAAATCACATTGTAGGACCCAGAATTACGAAAAAAATTGAAAAACGTGGAAAATGAGAAAATCATACTGCAGGACCCAGAATATGCCGAGAAACCCTGAAAATCATGAAAATTAAAAATTCACACTGTCAGACACATAATATGGCGAGAAACCATGAAAGAAGTGGAAAATTAAAAATTCACACTGTATTACCCAGAATATGGCGAGACATACTGAAAAACGTGGAAAATTAAAAATTCACACTGAAGGACCCCGGGATATGGCAAGAAACCATGAAAAAAGTGGAAAATGAGAAAATAACACTTTAAACCCAGAATATGGCGAGAAACCATGAAACAAGTGGAAAATGAGAAAATCACACCGTATTGCCCAGAATATGGCGAGAAATACTGAAAAACGTGGAAAATTAAAAATTCACACTGAAGGACCTGGAATATGGCAAGAAAAACCTGAAAAACGAGGAAATGGGAAAAATCACACTGTAGGAGCCAGAATATTCCGAGAAACCTTGAAAAATGTGAAAAAATAAAACTACGCTTTTTGGAGCCAGAATATTGCAAGAAACCCTGAAAAAATTAGAAAAATAAAAACTCACACTGAAGGACCCCAAATATGGCAAGAAAACCCGAAAAAGGTGGAAAATGAGAAAATCACACAGTACGACCCAGAATTACAAAAAAAAAACTTGAAAAAAGTGGAAAATGATAAAATCACACTGCAGGACCAAGAATATTTAGAGAAATTCTGAAAAACGTGAAAATTAAAAATTCACACAGCAGGACCCAGAATATGCCGAGAAATCCTGAAAAACGTGAAAATTAAAAATTCACATTATCGGACCCCAGAATATGGTGAGAAACCCTGAAAAACCGTGAAAATTAAAAATTCAACTGAAGGACCCGGAATATGGCGAGAAACCCTGAAAAAAGTAGAAAACTAAAAATTCACACTGAAGTACCCGGAATATGGCGAGAAAACCTGAAAAGGTGGAAAATGAGAATAATCACAGTGTAGGACCCAGAATTGCAAAAAAAAAAAAACCTTGAGAAACGTCGTAAATGAGAAAATCACACTATAGGACCTAGAATATGGCAAGAAACCCTGAGTAACGTGGAAAATTAATAATACACTCTGTAGTACCCAGAATATGGCAAGAAACCCTCAAAAAAGTAGAAAATTAAAAACTCACACTGAAGGACCCCAAATATGGCAAGAAAACCTGAAAAATGTGGAAAATGAGAATAATCACAGTGTAGGACCCAGAATTGCGAAAATACTTGAAAATGTCTTAAATGAGAAAATCACATTTTAGGACCCAGAATATGGCCAGAAACCCTGAGAAACGTAGAAAATTAAAAATACACTCTGTAGCACTGAGAACATGGCAAGAAACCCTCAACAAAGTAGAAAATTAAAAACTCACAATGAAGGACCCCGAATATGGCGAGAATACCTGAAAGAGGTGGAAAATGAGAATAATCACACTGTAGGACCCAGAATAGCGAAAAACCATGAAAAATATCGAAAATGAGAAAATCACACTGTAGGACCCAGAATATGGCAAGAAACCCTCAAAAAAGTAGAAAATTAAAAACTCACACTGAAGGACCCCAAATATGGCGAGAAAACATGAAAAAGGTGGAAAATGACAATAATCACACTGTAGGATCCAGAATATGCCGAGAAACTCTGAAAAACGTGGAAAATTATAGTACACGCTGTAGGTCCCAGAATATGGCGAGAAACCCTGAAAAAAGTAGAAAAGTAAAAACTCACACTGCAGGACCCCAAATATGGCAAAAAAAAAAAACGAAAAAGATAGAAAATAAGAAAATCACACAGTATGAACCAGAATTAGGAAAAAACTTGAAAAAAGTGGAAAATGAGAAAATCACACTGCAGGACCAAGAATATTTAGAGAAATCCTAAAAAACGTGAAATTTAAAAATTCACACTATCGGACCCAGAATATGGTGAGAAACCCTGAAAAAAAAAGTAGAAAATTAAAAACTCACAGTGAAGGAGCCCAAATATGGCTAGAAAACCTGAAAAAGGTGGAAAATGAATAAATCACACTGTAGGAGCCAGAATTACGAAAAACTTAAAAAACGTAGAAAAGGAGAAAATAACACTGCAGGACCCAGAATATGCTGAGAAAACTTGAAAAACAAGGAAAATTAAAAATTCACACTGAAGGACCCAGAATATGGCAAGAAAACCTGAAAAAGTAGAAAATTAAAAATTCACACTGAAGGACCTGGAATATGGCAAGAAAACCTGAAAAACGTAGAAATGAGAAAATCACACTGTAGGACCCTGAATATTATGAAAAAACCTGAAAAACGTGGAAAATTAAAAATTCACACTGAAGAACCCGGAATATGGCTAGAAAACCTGAAAAAGGTGGAAAATGAGATAATCACACTGCAGGATCCAGAGAAACTCTGAAAAAAGTGAAAATTAAAAATTCACACTAGCGGACCCAGAATATGGCGAGAAACTTTGAAAAAAGTAGAAAATTAAAAACTCACTCTGAAGGACACCAAATATGGCGAGAAAACCTGAAAAAGGTGGAAAATGAGAAAATCACATTGTAGGACACAGAATAACGAAAAAACTTGAAAAACGTGGAAAATGAGAAAATCACACTGCAGGACCCAGAATATCCTGAGAAACCCTGAAAAACGTGAAAATTAAAAATTCACACTATAGGACCCGGAATATGGCAAGAAACCCTGAAAAAACATGGAAAATTAAAAATTCAAACTGAAGGACAAAGAATATGGAGATAAAACCTGAAAAATGAGGAAATAAAAACTCACACTGAAGAACCCACAATATGGCAATCAACCCTGGAAAAAGTAGAAAATTAAAAACTCACAGTGAGGGACACCAAATATGGCTAGAAAACCTGAAAAAGGTGGAAAATTGGAATAATCACACTGTAGGAACCAGAATTGCGAAAAACCTTGAGAAACGTCTTCAATGAGAAAATCACACTATAGGACCCAGAATTTGGCAAGAAAATCTGAAAAACGTGGAAAATTAAAAATACACTAGGTAGGACCCAGAATATAGCGAGAAACCCTGAAAAAAGTTGAAAATTAAAAACTCACAGTGAAGGAGCCCAAATATAGCGAGAAACCTGAAAAAGGTGGAAAATAAGAAAATCATACTGCAGGACCCAGAATATGCCTAGAAATCCTGAAAAAACGTGAAATTTAAGAATTCACACTATTGGACCCAATATATGGCGAGAAACTCTGAAAAACATGAAAATTAAAAATTCACATTTAAAGACCTGGAAAATGGCAAGAAAACCTGAAAAAAGTTGAAAATTCAAAATTCACACTGAAGGACCCCGAATATGGCGAGAAACCCTGAAAAACATGGAAAATTAAAACTTCACACTGTAGGACCAGAATATGGCAAGAAACCTTGAAAACGTGGAAAATTAAAAAATCACACTGTAGGTCACAGAATATTCCGAGAAAACCTGAAAAAGGCGGAAAATGAGAAAATCACACTGTTGGACCCAGAATATGACAAAACAACCTGAAAAATATGGAAAATTAAAAATTCACACTGAAGTATTCAGAATATGGCGAGAAACACTGAAAAAAGTAGAAAAATTTAAAAACTCACAATGAAGGACCCCAAATATGCCGAGAAATCCTGAAAAAGGTGGAAACTTGGAAAATCACACTGTAGGAACAAGAATTACGAAAAAAAAATGAAAAACGTGGAAAATGAAAAAAAAAATCACACTTCAGGACCCCAGAATATGCCGAGAAATCCTGAAAAACGTGAAAATTAAAAATTCACACTATCTGACCCAGAATATGTTGAGAAATACTGAAAAACGTGAAAATTAAAAATTCACGCTGAAGGACCCAGAATAAGGCGAGAAAACCTGAAAATGGTTGAAAATGAGAATAATCACACTGTAGGACCCAGATTTGCGAAAATAATTAAAAACCGAAATAAATGAGAAAATCACACTGTAGGACCCAGAATATGGCGAGAAACCCTGAGAAACATGGAAAATTAAAAATACACTCTGTAGTACCCAGAATATGGCAAGAAACCCACAAAAAAGTAGAAAATTAAAAACTCTCACTGAAGGACCCTGAATATGGTTAGAAAACCTGAAAAAGGTGGAAAATGAGAATAATCACACTGTAGGACCCAGAATTGGGAAAAAAATGAAAAACGTCGAAAATGAGAAAAATCACACTGTAGGACCCAGAATATGCCGAGAATCCTGAAAATCGTGGAAAATTAAAAATACATGCTGTAGGACGCAGAATATGGCAAGAAACCCTGAAAAAAGTAGAAAATTAAACAGTCACAGTGCAGGACCCTGAGTATGGCGAGAAAACATGAAAAACATGGAAAATGAGAAAATCACACTGTAGGACACAGAATTATGAAAAAAAACTTGCAAAACGTGGAAAATGAGAAAATCACACTACAGGACCCCGAATATGCCGAGAAACCCTGAAAAACGTGAAAATTAAAAATTCACACTTTTGGAACCAGAATATGGCAAGAAACCATGAAAAAAGTTGAAAATGAGAAAATCACACTTTAAACCCAGAATATGGCGAAAATACTGAAATACGTGGAAAATTAAAAATTCACACTGAAGTACCTGGAATATGGCAAGAAAACCTGAAAAACGTGGAAATGAGAAAATCACACTGTAGGAGCCATAATTACAAAAAAACTTGAAAAACGTGGAAAATGAGAAAATAACATTGCAGGACCCAGAATATGCAGAGAAAACTTGAAAAACAAGGAAAATTAAAAATTCACACTGAAGGACCCAGAATATGGCAAGAAAACCTGAACAAAGTAGAAAATTAAAAATTCACACTGAAGGACCTGGAATATGGCAAGAAAACCTGAAAAACGTGGAAATGAGAAAATCACACTGTAGGAGCCATAATTACAAAAAAACTTGAAAAACGTGGAAATGAGAAAATAACATTGCAGGACCCAGAATATGCAGAGAAAACTTGAAAAACAAGGAAAATTAAAAATTCACACCGAAGGACCCAGAATATGGCAAGAAAACCTGAACAAAGTAGAAAATTAAAAATTCACACCTGAAGGACCTGGAATATGGCAAGAAAACCTGAAAAACGTGGAAATGAGAAAATCACACTGTAGGACCCTGAATATGACGAAAAAACCTGAAAAACGTGGAAAATTAAAAATTCACACTGAAGAACCCGGAATATGCTGAAAAACCTGAAAAAGGTGGAAAATGAGAAATTCACACTGCAGGACTCAGAATATGCTGAGAAACTCTGAAAAAAGTGAAAATTAAAAATTCAAACTATCGGATCCAGAATATGGCGAGAAACCCTGAAAAAAAATAGAAAATTAAAAACTCACAGTGAAGGAGCCCAAGTATGCCGAGAAAACCTGAAATCGGTCGAAAATGAGAAAATCACACTGTAGGACGCAGAATTACAAAAAACATGAAAAACATCGAAAATGAGAAAATCACACTGTAGGACCCAGAATATGCCGAGAAATCCTGAATATCGTGGAAAATTAAAAATACACGCTGTAGGACCCAGAATATGTCGAGAAACTTTGAAAAAAGTAGAAAACTAAAAACTCACTCTGAAGGACACCAAATATGGTGAGAAAACTTGAAAAAGGTGGAAAATGAGAAAATCACACTGTAGGACCCAGAATATCCCGAGAAACCCTGAAAAACGTGAAAATTAAAAATTCACACTATAGACCCAGAATATGGCAAGAAACCCTGAAAAACCTGGAAAATTAAAAATTCAAACTGACGGACAAAGAATATGGCGATAAAACCTGAAAATTGAGGAAATAAAAACTCACACTGAAGAACCCACAATCTGGCGATAAACCCTGGAAAAAGTAGAAAATTAAAAACTCACAGTGAGGGACACCAAATATGGCAAGAAAACCTGAAAAGGTGGAAAATGAGAATAATCACACTGTAGGACCCAGAATATGCAAGAAAATCTGAAAAACGTGGAAAATTAAAAAATACACTTGGTAGGACACAGAATATAGCGAGAAACCCTGAAAATTTGAAAATTGAAAACTCACAGTGAAGGAGTCCAAATATAGCAAGAAAACCTGAAAAAGGTGGAAAATGAGAAAATCACACTGCAGGACCCAGAATATGCCTAGAAATCCTGAAAAAATGTGAAATTTAAAAATTCACACTATTGGACCCAATATATGGAGAGAAACTCTGAAAAACATGGAAAATTAAAAATTCACACTTAAGGACCTGGAATATGGCGACAAAACCTGAAAAAAAGTTGAAAATTCAAAATTCACACTGAAGGACCCCGAATATGGCAAGAAACCTTGAAAACGTGGATAATTTAAAAATCACACTGTAGGTCGCAGAATATTCCAAGAAAACCTGAAAAAGGCAGAAAATGAGAAAATCACACTGTAGGACACAGAATTATGAAGAAATTTGAAAAACGTGGAAAATGAGAAAATCACACTGCAGGACCCAGAATATGAAGAGAAACCCTGAGAAATGTGAAAATTAAAAATTCACACTGTCAGACCCAGAATATGGCAAGAAACCATGAAAAAAGTGGAAAATGAGAAAATCACACTTTAAACCCAGAATATGTGGAGAAATACTGAAAAACGTGGAAAATTAAAAATTCACACTGAAGGACCTGGGATATGGCAAGAAAACCTGAAAAACGTGGAAATGAGAAAATCACACTGCAGGACCCAGAATATGAAGAGAAACCCTGAGAAATGTGAAAATTAAAAATTCACACTGTCAGACCCAGAATATGGCAAGAAACCATGAAAAAAGTGGAAAATGAGAAAATCACACTTTAAACCCAGAATATGGCGAGAAATACTGAAAAACGTGGAAAATTAAAAATTCACACTGAAGGACCTGGGATATGGCAAGAAAACCTGAAAAACGTGGAAATGAGAAAATCACACTGTAGGAGCCAGAATTACGAAAAAATTTGAAAAAAGTGGAAAATGAGAAAATAACACTGCAGGACCCAGAATATGCTAAGAAAACTTGAAAAACACGGACAATTAAAAATTCACAATGAAGGACCCAAAATATGGCAAGAAAACCTGAACAAAGTAGAAAATTAAAAATTCACACTGAAGGACCTGGAATATGGCAAGAAACCAGAAAAACGTGGAAATGAGAAAATCACACTGTAGGACCCTGAATATGACGAAAAAACCTGAAAAACGTGGAAAATTAAAAATTCACACTGAAGGACCCAGAATATGCTGAGAAACTCTGAAAAAAGTGAAAATTAAAAATTCACTCTATCGGACCCAGAATATGGCAAGAAACCTTAAAAAAAAATAGAAAATTAAAAACTCACTCTGAAGGACACCAAATATGGCGAGAAAACCTGAAAAAGGTGGAAAATGAAAAAGTCACACTGTAGGACACAGAATAACGAAAAAACTTGAAAAACGTGGAAAATTAGAAAATCACACTACAGGACCCAGAATATTCAGAGAAACCCTGAAAAACGTGAAAATTAAAAATTCACACTATCGGACCCAGAATATGGCGAGAAACCCTGAAAAACGTGGAAAATTAAAAATTCAAACTGAAAGATAAAGAATATGGCGATAAAACCTGAAAAATGAGGAAATAAAAACTCACACTGAAGAACCCACAATATGGCGATAAATCCTGGAAAATGTAGAAAATTAAAAACTCACAGTGAGGGACACCAAATATGGCGAGAAAAACCTGAAAAAGGTGGAAAATGGGAATAATCACACTGTAGGACCCAGAATTGCAAAAAACCTTGAGAAACGTCTTCAGTGAGAAAATCACACTGTAGGACCCAGAATATGGCAAGAAAATCTGAAAAACGTGGAAAATTAAAAAACACTCGGTAGGACCCAGAATATAGCGAGAAACCCTGAAAAAAGTTGAAAATTAAAAACTAACAGTGAAGGAGCCCAAATATATTGAGAAAACCTGAAAAAGGTGGAAAATGAGAAAATCACACTGTAGGACCCAGAATATGCCTAGAAATCCTGAAAAACGTGAAATTTAAGAAATCACACTATTGGACCCAATATATGGCAAGAAACCCTGAAAAACATGAAAATTAAAAATTCACACTGAAGGACCTGGAATATGACGAGAAAACCTGAAAAAAGTTGAAAATTCAAAATTCACACTGAAGGACCCCGAATATGGCCAGAAACACTGAAAAACGTGGGATTAAAACTTCACATTGTAGGACCAGAATATGGCAAGAAACCTTGAAAACGTGGAAAATTAAAAAATCACACTGTAGGTCGCAGAATATTCCAAGAAAAACTGAAAAAGGCAGAAAACGAGAAAATCACACTGTAGGACACAATTATGAAAAAAATTTGAAAAACGTGGAAAATGAGAAAATCACACTGCAGGACCCAGAATATGCCAAGAAACCCTGAAAAACGTGAAAATTAAAAATTCACACTGTCGGACCCAGAATATGGCAAGAAACCATGAAAAAAGTGGAAAATGAGAAAATCACACTTTAAACCCAGAATATGGCGAGAAATACTGAAAAACGTGGAAAATTAAAAATTCACACTGAAGGACCTTGAATATGTCAAGAAAACCTGAAAAACATGGAAATGAGAAAATCACACTGTAGGAGCCAGAATTACGAAAAAACTTGAAAAACTTGAAAATGAGAAAATAACACTGCAGGACCCAGAATATGCTGAGAAAACTTGAAAAACAAGGAAAATTAAAAATTCACACTGAAGGACCCAGAATATGGCAAGAAAACCTGAACAAAGTAGAAAATTAAAAATTCACACTGAAGGACCTGGAATATGGCAAGAAAATCTGAAAAACGTGGAAATGAGAAAATCACACTGTAGGAGCCAGAATTACGAAAAAACTTGAAAAACGTGGAAAATGAGAAAATAACACTGCAGGACCCAGAATATGCTGAGAAAACTTGAAAAACAAGGAAAATTAAAAATTCACACTGAAGGACCCAGAATATGGCAAGAAAACCTGAACAAAGTAGAAAATTAAAAATTCACACTGAAGGACCTGGAATATGGCAAGAAAACCTGAAAAACGTGGAAATGAGAAAATCACACTGTAGGACCCTGAATATGACGAAAAAACCTGAAAAACGTAGAAAATAAAAAATTCACACAAAAGAACCCGGAATATGGCAAGAAAACCTGAAAAAGGTGGAAAATGAGAAAATCACACTGCAGGACCTAGAATATGCTGAGAAACTCTGAAAAAAGTGAAAATTAAAAATTCACACTATTGGACCCAGAATATGGCGAGAAACCCACAAAAAAATAGAAAATTAAAAACTCACAGTGAAGGAGCCCAAATATGGCGAGAAAACCTGAAAAAGGTCGAAAATGAGAAAATCACACTGTAGGACCCAGAATTACAAAAAATATGAAAAACATCAAAAATGAGAAAATCACACTGTAGGACCCAGAATATGCCAAGAAACCATGAAAAACTTGGAAAATTAAAAATACACGCTGTAGGACCCAGAATATGGCCAGAAACTTTGAAAAAAGTAGAAAATTAAAAACTCACTCAGAAGGACACCAAATATGGCGAGAAAACCTGAAAAAGGTGGAAAATGAGAAAATCACACTGAAGGACACAGAATAAAGAAAAAACTTGAAAAACGTGGAAAATGAGAAAATCACACTACAGGACCCAGAAAATGCCTAGAAATCCTGAAAAATGTGAAATTTAAGAATTCACACTATTGGACAAGAAACCCTGAAAAACATGAAAATTAAAAATTCACACTGAAGGACCTAGAATATGGCGAGAAAACCTGAAAAAAGTTGAAAATTCAAAATTCACACTGAAGGACCCCGAATATGGCGAGAAACACTGAAAAACGTGGAAAATTAAAACTTCACACTGTAGGACCAGAATATGGCAAGAAACCTTGAAAACGTGGAAAAATAAAAAATCACACTGTAGGTCGCAGAATATCCTGAGAAAACCTGAAAAAGGCAGAAAATGAGAAAATCACACTGTTGGACCCAGAATATGACACAAAAAAAAAAAACCTGAAAAACGTGGAAAATTAAAAATTCACACTGAAGTACCCAGAATATGGCGAGAAACACTGAAAAAAGTAGAAAATTAAAAACTAACACTGAAGGACCCCAAATATGCCGAAAAATCCTGAAAAATGTGGAAAATGAGAAAATCACACTGTAGGACCAAGAATTATGAAAAAACTTGAAATACGTGGAAAATGAGATAATCACACTGCACAACACAGAATATGCCGAGAAATCCTGAAAACGTGAAAATTAAAAATTCACACTATCGGACCCAGAATATGGTGAGAAATACTGAAAAAAGTGAAAATTAAAAATTCACACTTAAGGACCCGAAATATGGCGAGAAAACCTGAAACACGAGGAAAATTAAAAACTCACAGTGAAGGACCCAGAATATGGCGAGAAAACCTGAAAAAAGTAGAAAATTAAAAATTCACACTGAAGGACCCAAAATATGCCAAGAAATCCTGAAAACGTGCAAAATTAAAAATACATGCTGTAGGACCCAGAATATGGAAAGAAACCCTGAAAAAAGTAGAAAATTAAAAAGTCACGCTAAAGGACCCCAAATATGGCGAAAAAACCTGAAAAGGTGGAAAATGAGAAAATCACACTGCAAGACCCAGAATATGCCGAGAAACCCTGAAAAAGGCGAAAATTTAAAATTCACACTGTCAGACCCAGAATATGGATGAGAAACCCTGAAAAAAAGTAGAATATTTAAAACTCACACTGAAGCACCCCAAATATGGCAAGAAAACCTGAAAAAGGTGGAAAATGAGAAAATCACACAGTAAGACACCGAATTACGAAAAAAACATGAAAAAAATCGAAAATGAGAAAATCACACTGTAGGACCCAGAATATGCCGAGAAACAATAAAAAAGGGGAAAATTAAAAATACACGCTGTAGGACCCAGAATATGGCGAGAAATTTTGAAAAAAGTAGAAAATTAAAAACTCTCACTGAAGGACCCCAAATATGGTGAGAAAACCTGAAAAAGGTGGAAAATGAGAAAAATCACACTGTAGGATCCAGAATATGGCAAGAAAACCTGAAAAACGTGGAAAATTAAAAATGCAGTCTGTAGGACCCAGAATATGGCGAGAAACCCCCAAAAGAGTAGAAATATAAAAACCTACAGTGAAGGACACCAAATATGGCAAGAAAACCTGAAAAAGGTGGAAAATTAGAAAATCACTCTGTAAGACCCATAATTACGAAAAAACATGAAAAGTATCGAAAATGAGAAAATCACACTGTAGGAAACAGAATATGCCGAGAAACAATGAAAAAGGTGGAAAATTAAAAATAGACGCTGTAGGACCCATAATATGGTGAGAAGCTTTGAAAAAAGTAGAAAATTAAAAATTCACACTGAACGACCCCAAATATAGCGAGAAAACCTGAAAAAGGTGGAAAATGAGAAAATCGCAGGGTGGGACCCACAATATGCTGAGAAACCCTGAAAAACGTGGACAATTAAAAATACATGCTGTAGGACCCAGAATATGGCCAGAAAACCTGAAAAATTTAGAAAATTAAAAACTCACACTGAAGGACCCCAAATATGGCGATTAACCCTGAAAAAGGTGGAAAATGAGAAAAATCACACTGTAGGAACCAGAATATGCTGAGAAACCCTGAATAACTTGGAATATTTAAAAAACACGCTGTAGGACCCATAATATAGGCAGAAACCCTGAAAAAAGTAGAAAATTACAAACTCACTCTGAAGGAACGCAAATATTGCGAGAAAACCTGATAAATGTGGAAAATGAGAAAATCACAGTATAGGACCCAGAATATGCAGAGAAACCTGAAAAAACGTGAAAAATAAAAATTCACACTGTCAGACCAGAATATGGCGAGAAACCATGAAAAAATTGGAAAATTAAAAATTCACACTGTATTACCCAGAATATGGCGAGAAATACTGAAAAACGTGGAAAATTTAAAATTCACACTGAAGGACCTGGAATATTTCATGAAAACCAGAAAAAAGTGAAAATGAGAAAATCCCACTGTAGGACCTAGAATATGAGGAAAAAAACTGAAAACGTGGAAAATTAAAAATTCACATTGAAGGACCCAAATATGGCAAGAAAACCTGAAAAAGTTGGAAAATGAGTATAATCACACTGTAGGACCCAGAATAGCGAAAAAACTTGAAAAACATCGAAAATGAGAAAATCACACTGCAGGACCCAGAATATGCTGAGAAACCCGTAAAAACTTGAAAATTAAAAATTCACACTATCGGACCCAGAATATGGCGAGAAACCCTGGAAAAAGTAGAAAATTAAAAACTCACAGTGAAGGACCCCAAATATGGCAAGAAAACCTGAAAAAGGTGAAAAATGAGAAAATCACACTGTAGGACCCAGAATTACGAAAAAACTTGAAAGATGTGGAAAATGAGGAAATCACACTTCAGGACCCAGAATATGCTCTGAAACCCTGAATAACGTGAAAATTAAAAATTCACACTGTCGGACACAGAATATGATAAGAAAACCTGAAAAACGTTGAAATGAGAAAATCACACTGTAGGACCTAGAATATGCTGAGAAACCCTGAAAAACGTGAAAATAAAATATTCACACTATCGGACCCAGAATATGGCAAGAAAACCTGAAAAACGTAGAAAATTATAAATTCACATTGAAGGACCCAGAATATGGCGAGAAAACCTGAAAAACAAGGAAAATTAAAAACTCACACTGGGCGCGGGACCTGAGACTGCATTAGTTAGGGAAGCAGAAACCGGCCTGAGTAGGGCCACAGGCCTCATCCGGCCGGATCAGCACCAGGGTAGCGGGAGCGCAGGGTTGCCTGACACCCGCCAGCTACCCACGATCCCCGCCACAGGATTTTGGGACTGCTGGTGAGTGGAACACAGCTTCTGCTCCAGTCCAATCACGCGGGACCTGAGACTGCTCTGGTTGGGGAGAGAGAAATCAGGCCTACATAGGGTCAAAACCCTCTTCCGGTCAGAAAAGCACCCACCGGGGCAGCTGGGACGCAGGGTCTGCTGACACTCGCCAGCTACCCACAACACCCGCCACAGGATCTTAAGACTTCTGGTGAGTGGAGCACAGCTTCTGCTCCAATCCAATTGCGCGGGACCTGAGACTGCATTAGTTAGGGAAGCAGAAACCGGCCTGAGTAGGACCACAGGCCTCATCCGGCTGGATCAGCGCCAGGGTAGCAGGAGCGCAGAGTTGCCTGACACCCGCCAGCTACCCACGACCCCCGCCGCAGGATCTTGGGACTGCTGGTGAGTGGAACACAGCTTCTGCTCCAATCCAATTGCGCGGGACCTGAGACTGCATTAGTTAGGGAAGCAGAAACCGGCCTGAGTAGGGCCACAGGCCTCATCCGGCTGGATCAGCGCCGGGGTAGTGGGAGCACAGGGTTGCCTGACACCCGCCAGCTACCCACGACCCCCGCCACAGGATTTTGGGACTGCTGGTGAGTGGAACACAGCTTCTGCTCCAGTCCAATCACGCGGGACCTGAGACTGCTCTGGTTGGGGAGAGAGAAATCAGGCCTACATAGGGCCACAACCCTCTTCAGGTCAGAAAAGCACCGGGGCAGCTGGGGCGCAGGGTCTGCTGACACTCGCCAGCTACCCACCACACCCGCCACAGGATCTTAAGACTTCTGGTGAGTGGAGCACAGCTTCTGCTCCAATCCAATTGCGCGGGACCTGAGACTGCATTAGTTAGGGAAGCAGAAACCGGCCTGAGTAGGACCACAGGCCTCATCCGGCTGGATCAGCACCGGGATAGCAGGAGCGCAGGGTTGCCTGACACCCGCCAGCTACCCACTACACCCGCCGCAGGATCTTGGGACTGCTGGTGAGTGGAACACAGCTTCTGCTCCAATCCAATTGCGCAGGACCTGAGACTGCATTAGTTAGGGAAGCAGAAACCGGCCTGAGTAGGGCCACAGGCCTCATCCGGCCGGATAAGCACCGGGGTAGCGGGAGCGCAGGGTTGCCTGACACCCGACAGCTACCCACGACCCCCGCCGCAGGATTTTGGGACTGCTGGTGAGTAGAACACAGCTTCTGCTCCAATCCAATTGCGCGGGACCTGAGACTGCATTAGTTAGGGAAGCAGAAACCGGCCTGAGTAGGACCACAGGCCTCATCCGGCTGGATCAGCGCCGGGGTAGTGGGAGCACAGGGTTGCCTGACCCCCGCCAGCTACCCACGACCCCCGCCACAGGATTTTGGGACTGCTGGTGAGTGGAACACAGCTTCTGCTCCAGTCCAATCATGCGGGACCTGAGACTGCTCTGGTTGGGGAGAGAGAAATCAGGCCTACCTAGGGCCACAACCCTCTTCCGGTCAGAAAAGCACCGGGGCAGCTGGGGCGCAGGGTCTGCTGACACTCGCCAGCTACCCACCACACCCGCCACAGGATCTTAAGACTTCTGGAGAGTGGAGCACAGCTTCTGCTCCAATCCAATTGCGCGGGACCTGAGACTGCATTAGTTAGGGAAGCAGAAAAACGGCCTGAGTAGGACCACAGGCCTCTTCCGGCTGGACCAGCACCGGGGTACTGTCAGCTACCCACGACCCCCGCCGCAGGATTTAGAGACTGCTGGTGAGTGGAACACAGCTTCTGCTCCAATCTTTAAATAGTGACAACGATAACAACTAACCCCAGAGAATACCAGATGGCGAAAGGTAAACGTAATAATCTTACTAACAGAAACAAAGACCACTCACCATCATCAGAACCCAGCACCCCCACTTCGCCCAGTCCAGGGCACCCCAACACACCGGAAAAGCTAGACACGGATTTAAAAGCATATCTCCTGATGATGATAGAGGACTTCAAGAAGGACTTTAATAACACACTTAAAGAAATGCAGGAGAACACTGCTAAAAAGGCAGAAGACAATAAAGAGGAAGCACAAAAATCCCTTAAAGAATTGCAGGAGAACACTGCTAAAGAGTTACAAATCCTTAAAGAAAAAAATGATAACATAATCAAACAGGTAGAAGTTCTTACAGAAAAACAGGAAAACACATCCAAACAGATGATGGAAATGAACAAAACCATACTAGAACTAAAAAGGGAAGTAGACACAATAAAGAAAACCCAAAGTGAGGCAACACTGGAGATAGAAACCCTAGGAAAGAAATCTGGAACCATAGATACGAGCATCAGCAACAGAATACAAGAGATGGAAGAGAGAATCTCAGGTGCAGAAGATTCCATAGAGAACATCGGCACAACAATCAAGGAAAATGTAAAATGCAAAAAGATCCTAACTCAAAACATCCAAGAAATACAGGACATAATGAGAAGACCAAACCTACGGATAATAGGAGTGGATGAGAATGAAGATTTTCAACTCAAAGGACCAGCAAACATCTTCAACAAAACTATAGAAGAAAACTTCCCAAATCTAAAGAAAGAGATGCCCATGAACATACAAGAAGCCTACAGAACTCCAAATAGACTGGACCAGAAAAGAAATACCTCCCGACACATAATAATCAGAGCAACAAATGCTCTAAATAAAGATAGAATACTAAAAGCAGTAAGAGAAAAAGGCCAAGTAACATATAAAGGCAAGCCTATCAGAATTACACCAGACTTTTCACCAGAGACTATGAAAGCCAGAAGATCCTGGACGGATGTTATACAGACACTAAAAGAACACAAATTCCAGCCCAGGCTACTATACCCAGCCAAACTCTCAATTAACATAGATGGAGAAACCAAAGTATTCCACGACAAAACCAAATTCACACATTATCTCTCCACGAATCCAGCCCTTCAAAGGATAATAACAGAAAAAACCCAATACAAGGACAGGAACCACGCCCTAGAAACAACAACAAGGTAATCCCTAAACAAACCTAAAAGAAGACAGCCACAAGAACAGAATGCCAACTTTAACAACAAAAATAACAGGAAACAACAATTACTTTTCCTTAATATCTCTTAATATCAATGGACTCAACTCCCCGATAAAAAGACATAGACTAACAAACTGGCTACACAAACAAGACCCAACATTTTGCTGCTTACAGGAAACTCATCTCAGAGAAAAGGATAGACACTACCTCAGAATGAAAGGCTGGAAAACAATTTTCCAAGCAAATGGCATGAAGAAACAAGCTGGAGTAGCCATTCTAATATCTGATAAGATTGACTTCCAACCCAAAGTCATTAAAAAAGACAGGGAGGGACACTTCATACTCATCAAAGGTAAAATCCTCCAAGAGGAACTATCAATCCTGAATATCTATGCTCCAAATACAAAGGCAGCCACATTCATTAAAGAAACTTTAGTAAAGCTCAAAGCACACATTGCACCTCATACAATAATAGTGGGAGACTTCAACACACCACTTTCACCAATGGACAGATCATGGAAACAGAAACTAAACAGGGACACAGTGAAACTAACAGAAATTATGAATCAAATGGATCTGGCAGATATCTACAGAACATTCTATCCTAAAACAAAAGGATATACCTTCTTCTCAGCACCTCATGGTACCTTCTCCAAAATTGACCACATAATTGGTCACAAAACAGGCCTCAACAGATATAAAAATATTGAAATTGTCCCATGCATCCTATCAGATCACCATGGACTAAGGCTGATCTTCAATAACAAAATAAATAATAGAAAGCCAACCTTCACGTGGAAACTGAACAACATTCTTCTCAATGATACCTTGGTCAAGGAAGGAATAAAGAAAGAAATTAAGGACTTTTTAGAGTTCAATGAAAATGAAGCCACAACATACCCAAACTTATGGGATGCAATGAAAGCATTTTTAAGAGGAAAACTCATAGCTCTGAGTGCCTCCAAAAGGAAACTAGAGAGAGCACACATTAGCAGCTTGACAACACACCTAAAAGCACTAGAACAAAAGGAAGCAAATTCACCCAAGAGGAGTAGACGGCAGGAAATAATCAAACTCAGGGGTGAAATCAACCAAGTGGAAACAAGAAAAACTATTCAAAGAATCAACCAATCAAGGAGCTGGTTCTTTGAGAAAATCAACAAGATAGATAAACCCTTAGCCAGACTCACTAGAGGGCACAGGGAAAGCATCCTAATTAACAAAATCAGAAATGAAAAAGGAGACATAACAACAGATCCTGAAGACATCCAAAACACCATCAGATCCTTCTACCAAAGGCTATACTCAACAAAACTGGAGAACCTGGATGAAATGGAGAAGTTCCTAGACAGATACCAGGTACCAAAGTTGAATCAAGATCAGGTTAATGATCTAAACAGCCCTATATCCCCCAAAGAAATAGAAGCAGTCATTAATAGTCTCCCAACTAAAAAAAGCCCAGGACCAGATGGGTTTAGTGCAGAGTTCTATCAGACCTTCAAAGAAGATCTAATCCCAGTTCTTCACAAACTATTCCACAAAATAGAAACAGAAGGTACTCTACCCAACTCATTCTATGAAGCCACAATTACTCTGATACCTAAACCACAAAAAGACCCAACAAAGATAGAAAACTTCAGACCAATATCCCTTATGAATATTGATGCAAAAATCCTCAATAAAGTTCTTGCTAACCGAATCCAAGAACACATCAAAACAATCATCCATCCTGACCAAGTAGGTTTCATCCCAGGGATGCAGGGATGGTTCAATATACGGAAATCCATCAACGTAATCCAGTATATAAACAAACTCAAAGACAAAAACCACATGGTCATCTCCTTAGATGCGGAAAAAGCATTTGACAAGATCCAACACCCATTCATGATAAAAGTCTTGGAAAGATCAGGAATTCAAGGCCCATACCTTAACATGATAAAAGCAATCTACAGCAAACCAGTAGCCAACATCAAAGTAAATGGTGAGAAGCTTGAAGCAATCCCTCTAAAATCAGGGACTAGACAAGGCTGTCCACTTTCTCCATACCTATTCAACATTGTACTTGAAGTCCTAGCCAGAGCAATTCGACAACAAAAGGAGATCAAAGGGATACAAATTGGAAAAGATGAAGTCAAAATATCACTTTTTGCAGATGATATGATAGTATATATAAGTGACCCTAAAAATTCCACCAGAGAACTCCTAAGCCTGATAAACAGCTTCGGTGAAGTAGCTGGATATAAAATTAACTCAAACAAATCAATGGCCTTTCTCTACACAAAGAATAAACAGGCTGAGAAAGAAATTAGGGAAACAACACCCTTCTCAATAGTCACAAATAATATAAAATATCTTGGCGTGACTCTAACTAAGGAAGTGAAAGATCTGTATAATAAAAACTTCAAGTCTCTGAAGAAAGAAATTATAGAAGATCTCAGAAGATGGAAAGATCTCCCATGCTCATGGATTGGCAGGATCAACATTGTAAAAATGACTATCTTGCCAAAAGCAATCTACAGATTCAATGCAATCCCCATCAAAATTCCAAATCAATTCTTCAACGAATTAGAAAGTGCAATCTGCAAATTCATCTGGAAGAACAAAAAACCTAGGATAGCAAAAACTCTTCTCAAGGATAAAAGAACCTCTGGTGGAATCACCATGCCGGACCTAAAGCTCTACTACAGAGCAATTGTGATAAAAACTGCATGGTACTGGTATAGTGACAGACAAATAGACCAATGGAATAGAATTGAAGACCCAGAAATGAACCCACACACCTATGGTCACTTGATCTTCGACAAGGGAGCTAAAAACATCCAGTGGAAGAAAGACAGCATTTTCAACAAATGGTGCTGGCACAACTGGTTGTTAACATGTAGAAGAATGCGAATAGATCCATTCCTATCTCCTTGTACTAAGGTCAAGTCTAAGTGGATCAAGGAACTTCACATAAAACCAGAGACACTGAAACTTATAGAGGAGAAAGTGGGGAAAAGCCTTGAAGATATGGGCACAGGGGAAAAATTCCTGAATAGAACAGTAATGGCTTGTGCTGTAAGATCGAGAATTGACAAGTGGGACCTCATGAAACTACAAAGCTTCTGCAAGGCTAAAGACACCATCAATAAGACAAAAAAACCACCAACAGACTGGGAAAGGATCTTCACCTATCCTAAATCAGATAAGGGACTAATATCCAATATATATAAAGAACTCAAGAAGGTGGACTCCAGAAAGTCAAATAACCCCATTAAAAAATGGGGCTCAGAACTGAACAAAGAATTCTCACCTGAGGAATACCGAATGGCAGAGAAGCACCTGAAAAAATGTTCAACATCCTTAATCATCAGGGAAATGCAAATCAAAACAACCCTGAGATTCCACCTCACACCAGTCAGAATGGCTAAGATCAAAAATTCAGGTGACAGCAGATGCTGGCGAGGATGTGGAGAAAGTGGAACACTCCTCCATTGTTGGTGGGATTGCAAGCTTGTACAACCACTCTGGAAATCAGTCTGGCGGTTCCTCAGAAAATTGGACATAGTACTACCGGAGGATCCAGCAATACCTCTCCTGGGCATATATCCAGAAGATGTCCCAACCGGTAAAAAGGACACATGCTCCACTATGTTCATAGCAGCCCTATTTATAATAGCCAGAAGCTGGAAAGAACCCAGATGTCCCTCAACAGAGGAATGGATACAGAAATTATGGTACATTTACACAATGGAGTACTACTCAGCTATTAAAAAGAATGAATTTATGAAATTCCTAGCCAAATGGATGGACCTGGAGGGCATCATCTTGAGTGAAGTAACACAATCACAAAAGAACTCACACAATATGTATTCATTGATAAGTGGATATTAGCCCAAAACTTAGGATACCCAATATATAAGATACAATTTGATAAACGCATGAAACTCAAGAAGAATGAAGACCAAAGTGTGGACACTGTGCACCTTCTTAGAATTGGGAACAAAACACCCAGGGAAGGAGTTACAGAGACAAAGTTCGTAGCTGTGATGAAAGGATGGACCATTTAGAGACTGCTGTATCCAGGGATCCGTCCCATAATCAGCTTCTAAACGCTGACACCATTGCATACACTAGTAAGATCTTGCTGAAAGGACCCAAATATAGCTGTCTCTTGTGAGACGATGCCGGGGCCTAGCAAACACAGGAGTGGATGTTCACAGTCAGCTATTGGATGTATCACAGGGCTCCCAATGGAGAAGCTAGAGAAAGTACCCAAGGAGCTAAAGGGATCTGCAACCCTATTGTTGGAACAACATGATGTACTAACCAGAACCCTGGAGCTCTTGTCTCTAGCTGCATATGTATCGAAAGATGGCCTAGTCGGCCATCAATGGAAAGAGAGGCCCATTGGACTTGCAAACTTTATATGCCCCAATATAGGGGAATGCCAGGGCCAAAAGAATGGGAATGGGTGGGTAGGGAAGTGGGGGGCGCTATGGGGGACTTTTGGGATAGTATTGGAAATGTAATTGAGGAAAATATGTAATAAAAATATTTAAAAAATAAATAAATAAATAAATGTACCTTGATAAAGTTCAAAAAAAAAAAAAAAGTCCTGGAGAGATTGGGAATGCAAGGGACATATCTAACACAAAAAAAAAAAGAAAGAAAGCAATGAAATGGCAGAGGGGGGGCGTTTAAGGGAGAGGGAGTATCCTAAATGGGATACTAGACCCAAAAAAGAACATTTGTGATCAAATTTTAGAAACCCAAAACTCTCAATTCACAAACCAATGTTTATTTCTGTTTGACAACAACACAGTAATTACGAACGATGTTAACATGAGGAATATACTGTTAATCTTGTCATCCTGACAGCATTTAGGATCACCTAGGAGACATACCTCTGGCTGTCTCTATGAGGGGGGTTTCAGAGAGATTTGACAGAACTGGAAAGATCCATACGAGTGTAGGCCTAAACAGCTTTTAACTGGTCATTGTGTAACTTAGTTTGGTTTGGTTTTTTAAGGAGAAAAAAATAGGTTTTTGCTGACACCCAAGTGAGTTGTTGGGTTCAGGCAGAGGTATAAAGGTATAAAGTCTACCAAGACTAAGGAGTTGCCTGGCCAGAAGGCGCCAGTTGCCCTGTCAACAATCACTGAACTCAACAAGACAGCACAAACCAGAAACAAAAGAGGAATACATCACCAGTCCTCAGTGTGGGGAGGCAGAGACTTTGGGGCTAATGCCAGAAGGCCAGGGGCACTCACCTATCCAGGCAATAAACACACCTAGGAACAGCTTCAGAGAACTGGCTTCATTTATTGGGGAATTCGGGGTATTTATGCCCCTGGGGAGGTGGTCTGAGTCTCCAGGGCACGGTTTGTGTGGCCAGGTGGTATTGACCAGGTCAGATTGTTGGAAGAGGCTTCATCTGCATACTCAGGGGCTGCAGGATCTGAGAGGAAAACCTTAGAAAGTCAGACAAGGAGTGAAACTTCATAGTAGCCAGGGTAATGGAATTTTACCAGGGGTGATGGTGGGAGAGCTGGCTTTATGATACCAGGTTGGAAGAGGGGAGGGAGCCAACTCCTGCCATCCTCATCTGAGATATCTGGGGTTGAAGCTCTCCCGGACCCTTCCTCCACAATCCTGGGCTAGTATGGTCCACAGGGAGTACTGAGCACCAGTATGCATCTCTCTCTACTTCCTGACTACAGATGTGACCAGCCATCTGATGCTTCAGCCTCCGGAGCTACAGTGGCTCTCAGTGTCACTGTTTCCCCACAATGATGACTGTACCCTCAAACCTCGAGTCTTTCTTATATTGCCAATTAAAGCCTTTCCTTGACAAAAAAAAAAAAAAAAAAAAAAAAAAAAAAAAAAAAAAACCTCACACTGAAGGACCCAGAATATGGCGAGAAAACCTGATAAAAGCAGAAAATTATAATCTCAAACAGAAGTAACCCTAATATGGCGAGAAAAACTGTAAAAGGTGGAAAATGAGAAAATCACACTGAAGGACCCAGAATATGGCAAGAAAACCTGAAAAGCATGGAGAATTAAAAATACACGTGGTAGGACCGAGAATATGGTGAGAAACCCTAAAAAAAGTAGAAAATTACAAACTCACACTGAAGGACCCCAAATATGGCAAGAAAAATTGGGAAAGGTACAGTATGAGAAAATCACACTGCAGGACCCAGAATATGGCGAGAAACCCTGAAAAACGTGGAAAATTAAAAATTCACACTGAAGGACCCGGGATATGGCCAGACCCTGAAAAACGAGGAAAATTAAAAACTCACACTGAAGGATACCTAATATTGCCAGAAAACCAGAAAAAGGAGGAAAATGAGAATAATCACACTGAAGGACAGAGAATATGCTGATAAACCTTGAAAAAACTTGGAAATTTTAAAATACAAGCTGTAGGACCCAGAATATGGCGAGAAACCCTGAAAAGGGTGGAAAATGAGAAAATCACACTGAAGGACCCAGAATTATGAAAAAACTTGAAAAACGAGGAAAATGAGAAAATCACACTGCAGGACCCAGAATATTCTCAGAAACCCAGAAAAACGTGAAAATTAAAAATTCACACTGTCGGACACAGAATATGTCGAGAAGCCCTGAAAAAAAGTAGAAAATTAAAAACTCACAGTGAAGGAAAAAATCACAAAAATCACACTGTAGGACCCATAATATGACGAATAAATCTTAAAAACGTGGAAAATTAAAAATTCACAGTGAAGGACCAGGAATATGGCGAGAAAACCTGAAAAACGAGGAAAATTAAAAAACTTGCACTGTAGGACCCAGAATATGGCGAAAAAACCTGAAAAAGGTGAAAATAAGAAAATCACACTGTAGGACCCAGAATTGCTAAAAAACTTGTAAAAAGTGGAAAATGAGAAAATCACACTGTAGGACCCAGAATATTCCGAGAAACCCTGAAAAACGTGAAAATTAAAAATTCACACTGTCGGGCCCAGAATATGGCGAGAAACCATGAAAAAAGTGGAAAATTAAAAATTCACACTGTATTACCGAGAATATGGCGAGAAATACTGAAAAACGTGGAAAATTAAAAATTCACACTGAAGTTCCCAGAATATGGCAAGAAAACCTGAAAAAAGTGGAAAAATAGAAAATCACATGTAGGACCCAGAATTGCGAAAAAAAACTTGAAAAAGTAGGAAAATGAGAAAATCACACTGCAGGACGCAGAATATGCTAAGAAACCCTGAAAAACGTGGAAAATTAAAAATTCACACTGAAGGACCCAGAATATGGTGAGAAAACCTGAAAAACGTGGAAATGAGAAAATCAATCTGCAGGATCTAGGACTTGGAATATGATGAGAAACCCTGAAAAAGTCAGAAAATTAGAAAATCATACTGTAGGACTTGGAATATGGTGAGAAACCCTGAAAATGTCAAAAAATGAGAAAATCACGCAGTAAGACTCAGAATATGGTGAGAAACACAGAAAAAGTCTTAAAATGAGAAAATCACACTGTAGGACCAGATTATAGTGATAAACCCTGAAAATTTCGAAAAATGAGAAAATGACACTGTAGGAGCTGGAATATATTGAGAAACCCTGAAAAAGTCGAAAAATGAGAAATTCACACTGTAGGACCTGGAATATGGTGAGAAACCCTGAAAAAGTCGAAAAATAAGAAAATCATACTTGTAGGACCTCCAATATGGTGAGAAACCCTGAAAAAGTCGAAAAATGAGAAAATCACACACTAGGACCCAGAATATGGTGAGAAACCCTGAAAAAGTTGAAAAATGAGAATATCAAACTGTAGGACCTGGAATATGGTGAGAAACACTGAAAAAGTCAAAAAATGAGAAAATCACACTTTAGGACATGGAATATGATGAGAAAACCTGAAAGAGTCAAAAAATGAGAAAATCACACTGTGGGAGCTGGAATATGGTGAGAAAACACTGAAAAAGTCTAAAAATGAGAAAATCACACATTAGGACCTGGAATATGGTGAGAAACCCTGATCAGTCGAAAAATAAGAAAATCAAACTTGTAGTACATGCAATATGGTGAGAAACCCTGAAAAAGTCGAAAAATGAGAAAATCACACTGTAGGACTTGGAATAAGATGAGAAACCGTGAAAAAGTCAAAAAATGAGTAAAATACACTAAAGGAGCTGGAATATGGTGAGAAACCCTGAAAAAGTCGAAAAATAAGATATTCACACTTGTAGGACCTGCAAGAAGGCAAGAAATTCTGAAAAAGTCAAAAAATGAGAAAATCACACTGTAGGAGCTGGAATATGGTGAGAAACCCTGAAAAAGTCAAAAAATGAGAAAAATCACACTGTAGGACCTGGAATATGGTGAGAAAATATGAAAAAGTCGAAAAATGAGAAAATCACACTGTAGGAGCTGGAATATGGTTAGAAACCCTGAAAAAGTCAAAAAATGAGAAAAATCACACTGTAGGACCTGGAATATGATGAGAAAACCTGAAAAAGTTGAAAAATGAGAAAATCACACTGTAGGAGCTGGAATATGGTGAGAAACCCTGAAAAAGTCAAAAAATGAGAAAAATCACACTGTAGGACCTGGAATATGGTGAGAAAATATGAAAAAGTCGAAAAATGAGAAAATCACACTCTAGGACTTAGAATATGATGAGACAACCTGAAAAAGTAAAAAAATGAGAAAATCACACTGTAGGACTTGGAATATGGTGAGAAACCCTGAAATAATCGAAAAATGAGAAAATCACGCAGTAGGACCTGGAATTTGGTGAGAACCACTGAAAAAGTCTTAAAATGAGAAAATCACACTGTCGGAACTGGAATATGGTGAGAAACCCTGAAAAAGTCAAAAAATGAGAAAAATCACAGAGTAGTACATGGAATATGTTGAGAAACTCTGAAAAAGTCGAAAAATGAGAAAATGACAGTGTAGTACATGGAATATGTTGAGAAAACCTGAAATATTCGAAAAATGAGAAAATGACAATGTAGAACCTGGAATACGGTAAAAAACCATGAAAAAGTTAAAAAATGAGAAAATCATACTGTAGGACCAGGAATATGGTGAGAAAGACTGAAAAAGTCGAAAAATGAGAAAATCATGCAGTAGGACCCAGAATATGGTGAGAAACCCTGAAAAAAGTCAAAAAATAAGAAAATCACGCAGTAGGACCTGGAAGCTGGTGAGAAACCCTGAAAAAGTCGGAAAATGAGAAAATCAAACTGTAGGATCTGGAATATGTTGAGAAACCCTGAAAAATTCGAAAAAAGCAAAAATCACAGTCTAGGACTTGGAATATGGTGAGAAACCCTGAAAAAGTCAAAAAATGAGAAAATCACACTGTAGTACCTGGAATATGGTGAGAAGTACTAAAAAAGTATTAAAATGAGAAAATCACACAGTAGGACCTGGAATATGGTGAGAAACCCTGAAAAAGTCAAAAAATGAGAAAATCACACTGTAGGACCAGGAATATGGTGAGAAACCCTGAAAAAGTCAAAAAATGAGAAAAATCACACTGTAGTACATGGAATAGGGTGAGATACTCTTAAAACGTCGAAAAATTAGAAAAATCACACTCTAGGAGTTGGAATAAAATGAGAATCCCTAAAAAAGTCAAAAAATGACAAAATCGCACTGTAGGACTTGGAATAAGATGAGAAACTCTGAAAAAGTCAAAAAATGAGAAAATCACACTGTAGGACCTGGAATATGGTGAGAAACCCTGAAAAAGTCGAAAAATGAGAAAATCACACTGTAGGACCTGGAATATGGTGAGAAAATATGAAAAAGTCGAAAAATGAGAAAATCACACTGTAGGAGCTGGAATATGGTTAGAAACCCTGAAAAAGTCAAAAAATGAGAAAAATCACACTGTAGGACCTGGAATATGATGAGAAAACCTGAAAAAGTCGAAAAATGAGAAAATCACACTGTAGGAGCTGGAATATGGTGAGAAACCCTGAAAAAGTCAAAAAATGAGAAAAATCACACTGTAGGAACTGGAATATGGTGAGAAAATATGAAAAAGTCGAAAAATGAGAAAATCACACTCTAGGACTTAGAATATGATGAGACAACCTGAAAAAGTAAAAAAATGAGAAAATCACACTGTAGGACTTGGAATATGGTGAGAAACCCTGAAAAAGTCGAAAAATGAGAAAATCACACTGTAGGACCTGGAATATGGTGAGAAAATATGAAAAAGTCGAAAAATGAGAAAATCACACTGTAGGAGCTGGAATATGGTTAGAAACCCTGAAAAAGTCAAAAAATGAGAAAAATCACACTGTAGGACCTGGAATATGATGAGAAAACCTGAAAAAGTCGAAAAATGAGAAAATCACACTGTAGGAGCTGGAATATGGTGAGAAACCCTGAAAAAGTCAAAAAATGAGAAAAATCACACTGTAGGACCTGGAATATGGTGAGAAAATATGAAAAAGTCGAAAAATGAGAAAATCACACTCTAGGACTTAGAATATGATGAGACAACCTGAAAAAGTAAAAAAATGAGAAAATCACACTGTAGGACTTGGAATATGGTGAGAAACCCTGAAATAATCGAAAAATGAGAAAATCACGCAGTAGGACCTGGAATTTGGTGAGAACCACTGAAAAAGTCTTAAAATGAGAAAATCACACTGTCGGAACTGGAATATGGTGAGAAACCCTGAAAAAGTCAAAAAATGAGAAAAATCACAGAGTAGTACATGGAATATGTTGAGAAACTCTGAAAAAGTCGAAAAATGAGAAAATGACAGTGTAGTACATGGAATATGTTGAGAAAACCTGAAATATTCGAAAAATGAGAAAATGACAATGTAGAACCTGGAATACGGTAAAAAACCCTGAAAAAGTTAAAAAATGAGAAAATCATACTGTAGGACCAGGAATATGGTGAGAAAGACTGAAAAAGTCGAAAAATGAGAAAATCATGCAGTAGGACCCAGAATATGGTGAGAAACCCTGAAAAAAGTCAAAAAATAAGAAAATCACGCAGTAGGACCTGGAAGCTGGTGAGAAACCCTGAAAAAGTCGGAAAATGAGAAAATCAAACTGTAGGATCTGGAATATGTTGAGAAACCCTGAAAAATTCGAAAAAAGCAAAAATCACACTCTAGGACTTGGAATATGGTGAGAAACCCTGAAAAAGTCAAAAAATGAGAAAATCACACTGTAGTACCTGGAATATGGTGAGAAGTACTAAAAAAGTATTAAAATGAGAAAATCACACAGTAGGACCTGGAATATGGTGAGAAACCCTGAAAAAGTCAAAAAATGAGAAAATCACACTGTAGGACCAGGAATATGGTGAGAAACCCTGAAAAAGTCAAAAAATGAGAAAAATCACACTGTAGTACATGGAATAGGGTGAGATACTCTTAAAACGTCGAAAAATTAGAAAAATCACACTCTAGGAGTTGGAATAAAATGAGAATCCCTAAAAAAGTCAAAAAATGACAAAATCGCACTGTAGGACTTGGAATAAGATGAGAAACCCTGAAAAAGTCAAAAAATGAGAAAATCACACTGTAGGACCTGGAATATGGTGAGAAACCCTGAAAAAGTCGAAAAATGAGAAAATCACACTGTAGGACCTGGAATATGGTGAGAAACCCTGAAAAAGTCGAAAAATGAGAAAATCACACTGTAGGACCTGGAATATGGTGAGAAACCCTGAAAAAGTCTTAAAATGAGAAAATCACCCAGTAGGACCTGGAATATGGTGAGAAACTCTGAGAAAGTCGAAAAATAAGTTATTCACACTTGTAGGACCTGCAATATGGTGAGAAACACTGAAAAAGTCAAAAAATGAGAAATTACACTGGTGGACCTGGAATATGGTTAGAAAACCTTTAAAAGTCTTAAAAAGAGAAAATCACACTGTAGGACTTGGAAAATGATGAGAAACCCTGAAAAAGTCAAAAAATGAGAAAATAACACTGTAGTACCTGGAATATGATGAGAATCACTGAAAAACTCGAAAAATGAGATAATCACCCTCTAGGACTTGGAATATGATGAGAATCCCTGAAAAAGTCGAATTTGAGAAAATTACACTGGTGGACCTGGAATATGTTGAGAAACCCTTTAAAAGTCGAAAAAAGAGAAAATCACCCTGTAGGACTTGGAATATGATGAGAAACCCTGAAAAAGTCAAAAAATGAGAAAATAACACTGTAGTACCTGGAATATGGTGAGAAAACACTGAAAAAGTCTAAAAAGAGAAAATCACACAGTCGGACCTGGAATATGGTTAGAAAACCTGAAACAGTCAAAAAATAAGAAAAGCAAACTTGTAGTACCTGCAATATGGTGAGAAAGCCTGAAAAAGTCGAAAAATGATATAATCACACTATAGGACATGGAATAAGATGAGAAACCTTGAAAAAGTCAAAAAATGAGAAAAATACACTGAAGGAGCTGGAATATGGTGAGAAACCCTGAAAAAGTTGAAAAATAAGAAATTCACACTTGTAGGACCTGCAATAGGGTGAAAATTTTTGAAAAAGTAAAAAAATGAGAAAATCACACTGTAGGACTTGGAATATGGTGAGAAACACTGAAAAAGTCAAAAAATGAGAAAATCACACTCTAGGCCTTGGCATATGGTGAGAAACTCTGAAAATGTCGAAAAATGAGAAAATCACACAGTAGGACCTGGAATTTGGTGAGAAACACTGAAAAAGTCTTAAAATAGAAAATCACACTGTAGTACCTGGAATATGGTGAGAAACACTAAAAAAGTATTAAAATG